>NC_083623.1:6962239-7072239 GCF_963584025.1 Labrus mixtus | reverse complement strand
TTGCATATCAATGTTGCACAGCCTCGACTGTTATTAATTTATTTTCATTGATTCACAGTACTCAAATGTTAATTTATTTGCATATTAGTCGTTGCTTCACCACTTTGATGCTCAGTGATGATTGTAAAAAATGGGTAATAAATCTATTTTTAAAAGACAACATGTTCAATTGACTGACTTGTAGACGGATAAGGAATTCATCAGAGGGATTGTTTCCAGACCGACAACAAACTGCCTCCATGCCTGCCTTTTCCCCTTTGCTGCTTCCAATCTTTGGATCATGTTTGTGTATTAGCTTGTTAGTGTTCCCCTGACATGAGAGGTATTACACCAATGATTCACTTCTTAATAAAGCCTTCTTGGGACCCTTAAATCCTCCCAGAGAATCTTTTGGAGTAAAGGAAGTATCAGCACTTCTACTCGTGACTACTTCTCAGCGGGCTTCAGGATAAACAACAGGCAATGGTTTCCCAACGCTAATGGGACCCAGGTCTGCCCCGGCCTCGTGTGACAGCCGAGAGGCTCCTGCGACTGCTGTAAGAGATTGTTTGAATATAAAGGAGGAGAATGTTGTTTGTGATGCAGCAGGGAAGATTTACGTGCAGTGAAAGGTTCATTCTGGGTTAGCATTAACCTCTTGGTACAGTCGATTTTCAGTAGATTTCCATCATTATCTGAGGAATAAAAGGGGTTATCCCGATATGAATACTTTAAGCTCTTAAGACTCTCCAAGACTTAGGTCCAAATTCCCTAAAAATCACTTCAAAATCAGAGGGATTTGCCTTCATTCAGAGGACAATCCTCTGTCTTTTTTCTTTTTTTCTCCCCTGTGAGCTGTTTACACGAGTGTGTGTAGAAGAATGTGTTGTTGTGTAGGTGGGTGATTGTGTGTGTGTTTGTGTGTTTCAGGCAATGATACAACAAACATCCCATAATTACCTCTGATTGCCTCAGAGACCCCCTGACTCCTACTGTACGAACCCCACATTCCTCTGACTGCTATAAGGACACTTAAGGTCCTGTCACATTTACAGCTTCACCTCAATCGGCTCCTCATGGAAATAATTACGTGTTGTTTACATAAACGGACTCTTGTTTGTCACATTTCGGCGGTGCTGCTTCCATTTAACTGTTTTTTTATGTGCATTTTGAAGATTGAACGCTACATGAAAAACATCAAATTCAATTAACTTTTTTTATGGTCTTTTGAGGTTTATTATTGGATTTATTTCAGAAGAGTTTAAACACTGGGTGGGTTATGGAAAGAGCCACTTTCTGAACATTCAAATGACTGATCAGATGTTTCATTTTAACGTATCCATTTACCATACAAGAAGGAAGCAAACATAAACATAACTGCCTATTTACAACAAGTGAAGAAGAAGGAGGAGATCAAAAAGAAAAAGAATACAATGACGAAGAAGACATGGAAGCAAACTTGAAAGAAGAAGAAGACAATGAAGAAGAAACAATATAAACATGAAGATGTAGACGAGGAAGAAACGGAGAATGAAGATGAAGAAGAAAAAGACGTCTATGAACAAGAGGACAGTGAATATCAAAGAGACAAAAAACAAGAAGACTAAAAAGATGCTGAAAACCTAACCCTAAGAAAAAAAGATCTCTTTTTAGTGTCAGCTTTACCCAAGATGTTCCAAAAACATCAAAAACATAGCTCGTATTCGGCTCGGCGCTAGCGATCAAAACTCAAATCTCCATTTTTTTCCAGATGAATGGCGACACACAATATATATCAAGATGTTTTTTTCTGTGAAAATAAAAACAATAGTTCGTTTTCAGTCACATCAACATGAGCTGAATGTCACACAATGTCAACATGTACTTACATAATAAGATGGAAATGAACTATTTGTTTGTGAAATATAAAATGATATTAAATAAAAATTATCCTTAAGTAAAATAAAGTTTAAAAAAAGTTTTTGAAGAGATGGAAGTTCACCATGGTCATCTTTACCACCAAGTTCTGACAGAAGTCCACCTTTCAACAAGCCCAGTCTTTACTTCCGACAGGTTCAAAGAAAAGTCATGTTTTGACACCAACACATCTGGTTCCTATCTATCATGTGAGCTAGAGTGCAAATCGTAACCAAAGTCAAAGTAATCAAGTATACGGCACAACCTTAAAAAGTCACATCACAGAGAAGGATGATTCTGTATGCAGTACTTAGTCAAAACTTCTAACTTTCCTCTTTTATGATAAGAGTGATACAGGGAAAACATTTTCGGGGTAAATAAAAAGATGATAGAATAAATAAAACTCAAAACAGGTAGCATGATCTACAAGTGCATATCTGCTCATTTCTATGTTTAATGTGTGCAGGAATGTTAGGTATTACATTATGGAGAAAGAACTTTGTGACGTCTGCTCTTGAAAGGTGCTATATTAATAAACTTTACTTTCTTACTTACTTACATTGTTGCATAACACAGAGAAGGGGTCATTCAAATGTTTTAATGGCCAACATGCCTCCTCTGGCAAAGCTGCTGTGATGAATCAACGAGGCACCGCTTCACTTGAAATACAACAGAGAGAGAGAGAGAGAGAGAGAGAGAAAGAGCAGAGTTGAGGGCCTGAA
The DNA here is from genome assembly GCF_963584025.1 of Labrus mixtus. NCBI lineage: Eukaryota > Metazoa > Chordata > Actinopteri > Labriformes > Labridae > Labrus > Labrus mixtus. The sequence goes on along the minus strand of NC_083623.1, from coordinate 7,069,642 downwards.
AGCAGCAGTTTCTACAAGGAGCAGCTGCACTTCTGTTATTCTAAACACAGGGAGGGAAATGAAGAGAGGATTTTATACTGCACCTCCTCCCAAAAACACTGGATGAGGGTTAACCAGGGGTTTGACTGAGCGTCAGTGCAGGGTCACATGGTTGGTGTAGCTTATAAAGAAACATACTTCATGTTTTAGTCCATTACATTGTTAGTTTTTTTGGGAGTATTTCTTACCTATTATAAAGTTACATCATATGGCACTTAGCAGATCTGTTAGCTCTTGCTTATTAGCTCTGGAAGATACACCTGGTTACATGCAGAGAGACATTTCAGACAACAAAATGTTGATCAGGCCGATGCTAACCCTTTTGTGGGTCTTATTTTATACAACAACCTTACAGAATAGTGTTTTTAAGAAATATTGGAAGACAATTAAGATCAGTACTGATGTTATGTTTGATTCTGAAATCACATAAACAAACAGGACATGTAATTTTTATGCACAAATTGTAGGTGTCAGCCGCTTTATCGTGTAATGGCAAATGTCTTTGTATTATGTTGAATAAGAGAACATGCTAAGTAGGGATGTGTAAGTTTAGTCAACTAAACGATTTAATGTCTTCACCCTCGCTAATCGGCACCAGAATTAGTAATCCGTTGAATGCATTACTACTGTTTTTAAATACTGGCTCTCGATCGTGGTCAGATATTATGCCCAAGATGTAACGCAAGCCGCCCACCACTAACCAGGGCTGTAGCCATAGCATATGGAACAAGCACAAGAATGAATAGCATCTCATAGGAGCAACCTGTCTAACAGTATTGTAACTAGAAAATTGAGATAAAAATACATGAATGGCTGTGTCAGGTTAAACTGGTATATCACCCACAGTAATGTGTAACTGCGTTCAGCACAGGAATGTAAACGTTAACCTGCAAGGAGGACCGAAGGCTGGTGATGCAAGTACTGCCAACGTTAGCCACATCAGGCAAAATACGTTACATGATTTACCTGCAGACCATTCGAAATACATTGTGCTCAATTTGGACTGAAATGTGTCCCTTAGCTCAGCTTGCAACCCCTAGCAAGCTACCATTTAGCCACACTCTTAGATGGTGTCCAGAGCTAATTTAGTCTGTGCGTGTCAGCTCAAAGTTTGGAAAAAAAGTGACCCCAGTTGCTGTATTTATCTTCTTTTGATGAATATTAAGGCGTACAACATGAAGGTTTTTGTTTTATAGCTGTTTCCAAAAAATGTCCTCAATCCTTTGAGCAGCTTTGTTTCATCTGAGCTTCTGGTTGAAAAGGAAATTGCTCAGAGCAACAACCGTAAAGTTACAGCTGTGGTTCTTAAAACCAAAACAATGGGCCAAAAGATGCTAAAATGCTTAACAGAACTGAGTGACTGTAGAGCTTGTGATAATTCTCTGAGTGCACATGGTTATTTGACCTATTGTTGAAATATAAATATTAATGATCAATGGGATTATCTGCTGTTACACTGAAATGATTTACACAACATAAAACAACAACAATTGACCAGTTGAAGTGTTTTTATTGCTGAACATGATGTGACACATTGATATACAGTTTCATTGTCTCTACTTCTTTTACAGGCGATACTCTGATGTATACGGTAAATCTTTGCTTTTGACTTTCCATTGAAGAGCTCCAGAGTTTTTAAACTGTCAGAAGGATTTAATGAGTGGGATGATGAAGGTTTGTAGACGATGGCAAAGCTGAATAGAATTATGTTCTTTGTACAGTGAACAAATAACTGGGTTTTAATGTTTTGAGACTGTCATGGCTCATCCACTGGTTTACCACAGCTGCCTGCCATGTGGGCCCTGTTTGACTTATACGCAATATGCCCGTTTGACCAAGCAAGAACAGCAATGGGAGAAAACCCACCAAGCCACAACAAGACCACCATCATGCTGCTGCTAAATTGTAATATTCAGGACTCTTAAACTGGTTGTTTGGCAAAGATGGAAAACCAAGAAGGATGTCGAATTTAGCTCATAATCAAACATCTCAGAAAGCAGAAGAGGGGACCAGATGAAGTATTTTAACTGTATAATGTACAACTAATCTCAAGATCTTCTTTCACTGATTAACAAAAGACATCCACCAAAACAACAAACTCATTTCTGGTCATCAACATTAAGTATTCAAATCCCTTTGTGCAGTAAATGGATAAGATATAACTCTATATCTTGTTATTTTGTATTCACTAATATGCAAACTCCCCCTCTATCCAGTCAACCCTTTAGATTGGTTCAGTAATGTGTGTAAAGCTCTCTGCCTTTGGTTTCACAGTATGAAACAGCTAAAAATCTGTAGCTAATGTTAAATAAATGTTGGTCCTGACTGCCAGCTTTGAAAGTGAAACTAACCATGAAAGATTACGATGTACTTAACATTACCAACAACATTTGGCTTGCCTCATTTAGCACCCTTCCCCAAGTTTACAAAATGGTTACTGAAGCTAATTGTGTTTATTGTGGACTGTCTTGATTGTCTACATTGACCATAAGTCAGCCTCTTCCCTAAAGCTCTTCAGGACCAAAAGCCAAAAAGCCTCTTTGGTTTCATGCTGCCTTTCAGTCAGGTTTCCATTTGTACAAATTGTCTTTGGAAATCAATCAAAAGTTGTGCTGTATTTCCAGGTAAAAGAACATGTTTGGTAATCTATAATCTACTGTTAGACAGCAAGCATTAGCATTCAACCAATTTCTATAGTTATTATTACTGTTAGTGTAACATGATGCAACAGGAAAGGCATAATTTCCCGCTTACTGCAATGTTAGCTACAGCTAGTTGAGATGTCGCCAAATTGTTTTTATATTAATTGCTGTATATTTGTATCAGATTTGCAACAAAGCAGTGTGACTTTATAGCAGCCTGACCGCACCATACATGAGATGAAGATGACGCTGTGTGAATATGTTGCATTAGTAGTTATTATTTCTCTGTTGTTCATAAAGCATTTTATTGGTGAACACAAGTTTCCTGCACATGTGTTGTAAGCTGATTTATTCATCTGAGGCATTCCTCATTTCCATTTCTCACCAGGCTTCAATAACCGGTAAGAAGCATTTTATTGGAATCTGCCTCAATAAAACAAGCATTTAAAAGAAAAAAAGCAACCAGTTCATACGTCATGCTGGATCAATGTGCCAAAAATAAGATGAAGGAAAACAAATCAGCCAATGCTCTTCAGCCAATGACTGAAGACTAATCTTCCTAATTTGCCTGCAGCTTCACTCAAATCTCCAAACATATTGAAATAATAATACAAGAGCTCATTTTTCCCCCTGCTGCCTTACAAAGCAAACAAACATATAATACTTTAATTTTGTCTCTGTATTAAATGTTGTGGTACTTATTGAAATAACTTGACTTCAGAGCAAATGGAGGAAGCTTTTTGGCAGGAAAGTCTATTATCTCTTACAGAGGCTGGGCTGCTGCTCAAGGTAAACAGGTGTGTGACATGAGAATAATAAGTCTGTATTTTCTTGTGTATTGTGTAGGTCTTTCTTTGACCAGCTCTCATAATAACCATGTTCCAAGTACATGGTTGATTCCAAAAGTATTGAGGACTCATTAAAACAGCCACTGTTATGACTGTGGCTGCTTGCCAGAGAACATGGCTGCTTATTAACCCTTCAACATTAAGTGAGACCTTTCTGGATTAACACTCTTGGACTCCATTTCCATTTTTTTTCACAACCGGACTTCCTATCTGATCCCAAAAGCTTAGAGTAAATGCTCCCAAGAAGCACTCAAGTTGGATTGAAATCCGAGATGCATTTTAACCATAATGCTGAAAAGATGTTTGCTATCTCTCTGGTCTAATTTTGTTTCAATCCATGTAAAACTCTTTCAAGACTCATACCAACCCCCTGTCCAAAATAAAGTAGCAAACATTACGCTTTTACAATGGCACAGAAGATGTGCGCAACTTTCTTAGTGCTGGAAGTATGAGGTTATTAGCGTAGCTTAGCATAAAATGAGTCTTGCTCTTTTTAAAGTTCAACATTTTGACAGTTTATTAATTTATTTAACCAGATAAAGAATCCATTGAGATCAGGATCTCTTTCACAAGGGTGACCTGGCCAAGAGGTCAGCAGCACATGTCAAAAGAACAGTTACAATTAAGTGACAGTATAGCTTAACAACATAGTGTTTTCAATAAAAAGAAAGTGTGGGAGCTGTGACACAACAATAAAACAACAATTTAAGATTTTAAAAACACAGGCACTGTTCAATGGTCTCACGGTGTCTGTCCCTCAAGATAGAACGGAAAGCTCCAAGTGGAATAAGTTCAGGGAGTTTTAATTCAGTCTGGAGAGTATTCCATGCCGAGGGGGCAGCAATTCAGTCCTTACCCGAGGAACAGATAGAACAAGTGTAGTACAAGATCGCAAGGCATAGCGACTGCTTGTTCTCTGCAATAAAGCACACAAATATAAAGGAATCAAGCCTAAAAGAGCCTTATAAAATAGGGTCAGCCAATGTGCGTATCTGCGTGCACTCAAAGAAGGCAAGTTTCGATTTCAAATACAATTCACAATGGTGGGTGAGACGACTACAGCCAGTGACAAATCTCAGTGCCGAATGAAAAATAGTGTCCAAGGACTTGAGACATTTGGATGACACACTCAAATAAAGCACGTCCCCATAATCAAGAATGGGCAAGAAGGTCACTGTCACTAATTTCTTTCTGACCCTGAGAGAGAAGCAGGTTCTATTTCTTAAAAAGAACCCAAGCTTCATGCGTAGTTTAGTGACCAGATTATTGATATGAGCTTTAAATGAAAGCTCCTGATCTAGGATAAAACCCAAGTACTTGTAGTTTAAAACCTGCTCTATAGGATTTCCTTTAGATGTTACAATATTTGTAATGTTCTGTGGTAGCACCTTTGTATGAGGGAAAACCATGAGCTTGGTTTTATCTGTGTTTAAAACCAATTTAAGATCATATAAACGAGACTGGATAACATTAAAAGCAACTTGTAAAAACTCAAAAGCCTGGGTGAGTGAGGTTGAACAGCAATAAATAATGGTGTCGTCTGCATAAGAATTATACATCGCAACAGATTAGATTGTCAAAATGTTGACAAAACAAATGCAATTTTAAAGGAAGACTACGTATACGACTTTTTGATCCAGTAGATGTCGCCCTTGAGCACCAGCATGAAACCAAAACAACTCGGCCTGTAGCCAGTTTGTAGCAAACAAATGGACGTCTATCTCAAAGGAGATGTATAATTAATACCACAGTTTTCCCTCCAACATTACGTTTCCCTCAAAAATACCGCAGCCAGAAGGAACAGTAAGGATTTAGACTCGTTCATTGTCAGTCATGACTCTGCAGATGTTTTTGTGCACGGACTGACTCCTCAGTCCTCCCGCTCTCATGACTCTAGTCGCTGCCAACAGAAATAGTGTCTCAAGCCGAATGACTCGAGTTCAAAGGTTGCCCATGCATATTTTTTTTTGTCAGACTCTTGAAACTACAATGAGGGAATAGTAACACCAGAGTGCAGTTCAACTAACAGGTGGTACTATTCTGCTTTGTGCTTCAGTGTTTTTTTGAGCACAGCATCAACACTGTAATCACACTTTCTTTCTGTTTCAGTCATGGGCCCAAATACTCTATTTATTTTCAGAATTACATGCTGACTCATTGCACACATTGCAGCAGGTGTGATCCCCATCACCCCCCCCCCCCCCCCCCCCCCCCCTCTCTCTCTCACTCTCTCACACACACACACACACACGCACAGAATAATTGTTACCTGAGCCAAAGTGAAAGGCCAAGTGTGTTTTTACAGCTGTCTACGTAATGAGCTCTTTGGGGGCCTGTCAAGTCAATGGTTAGCTAACGTCTCAAATCGTGTGTGTTTGTGTGGACATGTGTAAGTGTGTTTGTGTGTATGCTAGTCCATGTTAGGTAATGCCTCTCTGTGCCACCTCACACTCCTGGCAGATTAAATGCTGAAATTGCACAGCCTGAACTGGGAAATAGAGTGACAGAGGGGGTGAGATACAGTGCAAATTCTAAGGGGAATATGAAGAGGATTCATTTATTCGGATCACGCCCGGTTTCCTGCACTGAGACCAAGTGAAAAGCTGGGAAGTTCATTTATCTGAAACTGATCTGTGCGAACTATGCAGAGGTAAAAGGCTTGTGACTGAGCTGTCAATTCTAATGAAAATGTTAGCAGTCAATGACTCTTATGCACAGATACCTGCATTTTCAAAAATACTTGCCTACGTGTGGACTGGGCTTTAGATTATTGTGATAAGAAGAATGTTCCTTAACATTCCTCAGTTCATTACTTTTACACGGCCCTTTCTCGCCCAACAGAGATGTTTAATTCAGAAGCTCATTACCATCCTAGTATAGTGGGATAGCCAGCTAGCTTATATGCTAACCTGCCGTATTTTTCACCGCATGGAAAGGTCTGGGTTTCTGTCACTGAGGTTCCTATGTGAGGTCTAATAATCCAACTGTCTGTATTGAGTAATTTAATTAAGTAATTAAGTATTAAGTAACATTAAGTTTAGTTACCTTGGGGCGCTGGTGGTGCAGTGGTTAGTGCACGCGCCCCATTTATGGAGGCTATGGTCCTCCAAGCGGGTGGCCCAGGTTTTCCCGCATGTCATTCCCTACTCTCTCTCTCCCTGATTTCCAACTCTATCCACTGTCCTATATCTACATTAAAGGCACAAAAAGCCCAAAAATAAATCTTAAAAAATAAAAAGTTACGTTATCTTTTAAACGTACAATACGAGGGGGAGTAGCACAGACAACTCCCATGATTCCCCGCTAGCCTCTGCGTAATTTTTTGTTATTGTAGTATTGATTGAGCGCCCCCCTGGCGGCGGAATTTATATATTGTATCCTTAAGTTAACATTGGTAAAGTATGTTGTACCATTTGTAAGTTACGACTTTATGTCACCAAACCTACATAACTAGGGGAGTTTTAGAACTAAATTGTAACTTTTCTGTTCCTTGCCTTGCAGCTTTTTGACTAAATCTTACCAAACAGAGACTTTTTCATCATGTTGAACAATTGTGATATCTTCAAACAGTCAAATGTCATTTTAAGAACCGTCATGTATGTTGTTTTTGGAGTCACTGGCAATGGACCTATTCTACCTATTTATGTATGAGGACGTATTCAAACAAAGCCATGTGCAAGGATGACATCACTTCACAGAGTCAGCAGAAAGCACTGATCCTGGTGGGCGCGCTAGGCAACAAACCATTTACTCCGTTCCAGTACATCACAGCTACTCAATTCCCTTCACAGCCAACCAGAACCTGAAGTGTTCCTGTGGAGAGAGTGCGAGGGGTGTTACATCCTGGTCATTAATGATAAATTATGTAAGTTACAGCTTTCAGCCCCTTGCTAAGCCCACAGGGTGAAAAATTACACATATATGAAGCGATGAAATTAATTCCACCTGGGAAAGCCTAACCTGACGGAGGTTCCAAGAAGAACATCTGGCCTCATAGTTTGTGCTGGCATGGTTTGGTGTTTTCGACCACAGTTATAGAGCTCCATGCCCTCCTCTCACACTTTATACTTCACTTCCTTTGTCAGAGCAACGAGCTGCTCTGTTTCTCTCTGTACACGTTGTATAACTTTGGTGTAACAACTTCATTGTGCTGCTCCACCTTCACATAACTCTACTTTAAAGTTAATGATACCTTTTCAAAACACATGGAGTGAATTCAAAGCAGAACGATAAGCACAATGCAGTTTTTCTGAGTCTAGGATTACAGATGCTCAGCCGCCATAATAGGTAGAAAACAATAATTAAGCTCCTGCATAAAACCCCCTTCAGTGACCTTTGGCAGTTGTATGGTTCTCAAATATACTTTTCAAGTAAGCCTGTGGTTCACACGGCAAACCAAAATTAAAAAGCAACTCCAGCCAATCCAAACAGGCCTTGGTTACCTTGTTCCTTTTCCAGTATTACTTAAGCATGCAAGTTCATCAGGATCACTGCTGAATGACTACTCTTTGAGCCTTGGGTTGTGTGATCCATCAACCTCGATACAGACTTTCTTGCTCTTCACCCGACTTTCTCCTTTCCCCCTTTTGATACTATGACCACTGATGACCTATGCAGCTGTATTTTTCGAAAGGACCTTCTGGTTTTAGTTTGTACTGCCACAGTTTAACAATTACTACCCTTACTCCCATCCAATTTAAAACTCTATATACAAGTCTACACTCCCTCCCGCCAACTACGCTCTGCCAATAAAAGGCGTCAGATCCAACCCTCACAACAGGGTCCTAAAACACTAACTAGACTCTTCTCCTCTGTCGCCCCCTGGTGGTGGAAACAAACTTCCAAACTCCATTTGATCTGCAGGGTCCCTTTGTACCTTTAAGAAAAAGCAAAAGACCCAGCTCTTTCATGAACACCTACTGTACAACCTTAATGATGATGACGACAATGGTTTTGATATTATTGATGACGATGATGATAGTAATGACGCTGGTTTTGTTTGATAACTACGATTTTTAAGATGGTTTCCATACTGATTAGAACCCTCAAAAACAGCCGTCAATGTTGTGCTTTGCCTCTGTGCAATGCCCTGCGTGTCCGATCGGACTTATAGCTGTTCGTTTGCACATCTTTTCTAGATCCTTGCACGTCTTGTACCTACTCTCTGATGTACTTTTCTTTGGATAAAAGCGTCTGCCAAAGGAATTGTAGAATTGTACCAGTGAAACATTCAGTCTTGGAACATTTTGAAGGTTAGTTCACCTTGCAACATAGTTAAATGCAGAACAGTGATTTAGACCAAGTAATGATTTGTGAATCTCCAGTCATTGGTCATATTTTGTGACTCTGTCTGTCCCTCTCTTCTCTTGTTTCTTCTATTTTTCTTCCATTGACTCTTTTACTTTCTCAGTTTTCCTTTTTAATGGCTGGTTGTGGTGACATCTGTTAAACAATTTGGTGTAAAGCAACTGTCAGGGTGATATACGGCTCAATATGTGGGGATAGTGGTCCACATGACATCACCTTCCCCACATGTCCAAACAAGGAGACAGATTGAAGGATCTACAAAGTGAGAATAAATCAATAAAGCAAAGACCAATCCTGGATTTCATCTTAGCCCTATTTTATTGCTTCGCTGATCAGAAACAACAGCATTTTTTACATTTTTGCTTCAGGTTTCTGAGGTGAAAATGCCAAGTGCTTCAGAGCAAATGTTCCATACTCATAACTAACGGTTATAGGGATTGCAGGAATAAGGGATTTGGGTGGATTCTTGAAGGAAGTTTTTGTTGGAGATCAGGTTCCTAACATCCCACAAGGCCTGTCATGTTCCAGCACTGAGAAAGGGAAGGAAACACAGTGAAGAGATCATTCAGAAGGAGATTGGTGCTGTCGCCACAGCCTGCTGCAGTTAGGTAATCAGCTGTTTTCTACCACAGCACACCTACATATTCAGATATCAGCTTTTACAGATGGTTGATTTATCCAACTGAGGATGAAGATAGGTCAGCACACTCGCTCAAATGCCACAAAAAGTTTAAATTCATCACAATCACAACCTTTCAAACAGAGATCTATCTTCAGGTGATAATTTGATTGTGATGAATTCAAACTTTTTGTGGCATTTGAGTAAGTATGCAGGCCTCTATCTTCTTGGTCAGTTTGATGTTTTTGCACTGCACTCCACATACTGTATTTGATGTGTGTATAACTACCTAATTTTTCGGACAACTCACATTGAAATAGTCACAAAAGAATTATCAGGGGGGAAATTATTTCCTTTACATGCATAAAACGTTATTTTGCAGTATCAGTATCACTACTTCATCCTTTTTGTGTAATTGTAGACAACATTTCCTCTTCAAAAAGCTGTAAAAAGTACATCTATAGGGTTCTTTTTCTGTACGTTGCATGTTAAAAAAACACATTGTAAACCTAGACAATCGCATAACTTTGACTTAGTGGCAGCAAACCTCAAAATCTTATGGGCGGGGTCGACATGTGTTTTGGATTAATATCCACTCCCTTTCCTTCTCAGGGTAACAATAGGACTCTGCTTGGAAGTACAGTAGTACACTTAAAAAGAGAAAGACCATTGAAAAAAAACTTTAATGAAGTTCAATGCAAGCCAGTCGCATCTCATTACAACAGATTTACAAAAGTAGTATGTTTCCCTTTTTGTAGAAGGTTTTTTCTTCGATAAAAAAAAGATTATAGATAGGTCATAAGAAGACTCAAACCCTCTTTAAAGTCATTGCTCTGCTTTCACAACTTTTAAAAAGTAGACACGGTTCAAAATGTAACAATCATGTTGGGTAAGGCAAATAGCTACTATGATGTTCTTCACTGTATTACTTCACATGTTTGCAAACATACATGAGTGATATTAATGGGATTCATGACCATAGCCATTAAAATGTCAGGGGATAGTTCACTATTTTGTTAGATAGCCGTTTTTGCTATCTTTCCAAGAGATTTATTAGAAGATGTATTCAACTGTCATGTGTTCATGTGGTAGGGAAATAATAAGCTTAGCATAGCATGAAACAGGATGCTGAGAGAATAGCTAGCTCTATTCAATGGTAAATAAATATTCCGAGCAACATTAAGCCTTACTGTTTCTCACATTGTGTTTTAGGTTGTTAGGAGTTGCTTCTTGGAGATGCTTCGCTAAGATTGGTTAAACTAGTGTCTGACAAGAAGTGGACACATAACATGTCTCCAATTTATATAACTTTGGAAATTCAGGATCAAGGTCTCCTTCTGCAGAAGTATTCATGCTAAGCTAGGCTAATCAGAAACAGAGAGGTATTTTTCTAATCAATCTCTTAGAAAGAAAACAAATAAGCGTATTTTCCAAAATGTTTCACAAACGAGTAAACAAGTCAACAAGAGACTTATTTACCGTATACCTAGATACCTTTCTGCCTTTTTTTTTCCTTTCATCCAACCTCAAGATAATGGAATCAATGTTGTACACAATTTCCAAAAAAGGGTACACAAGAGTGGAAACTCAGAGGACAACAATTTTGCAACTTCCCCAAAAATAAATTGTTAAGGACAGTCTCACTCAGCAGAAGAAAGAAATTTTACAGAGTACCTGCTCCGAAATTCCAAACTATACCAAGAACTAAATTAGGTTTTTACACTTAGAGAACCAGTAAAGTGCCATCCATCAAGATGTGTCAATATGTACAAATGCTCAAACAAACATTTTTTTTACCCATATAATAGTGCATGGGAAAACAAAAACCCACAAGTAGTCTGAAAGGGAAATCCCCACTACTTAAGTCTTAAGAGGAGCCCTTTTATTAATCGTGGTCATAGGGTTTGGGTGGCTTGACACCAGCCTCAAACACAGTCTTTGCTCCCTGTACATTCAACTTGACCTGACTGTCATTAATTAATGTATTATTCATTCCTATTAATCACTTAATCAAAGACAAGTTGGTACATTAGGAAAACTCATGTCATCCCAAATGTGCAGGGCTTGATTTACTTGCGTATTCTTTGGCTTTAGTGCCAAGGAAACACTCATCCAGAGTAATGAATGAGGGTAGCTTTCTCCGACATGCCACCATACAAAATGTTAAATCTGTCTAAGCATAGTCATATTTTGGCCGGAGATACTCATCCCTCTCACTTCATACCAAAGGTTCAGCTTGTGGCAGCAGTTCAGTTGTCAATTTTGTAGACCTTCCGCCCTAGTATTTCCTTTCAGGCATTCCTTTATTTCATGGAAAGCTTTTTTTAAAGCCTAATTTCAAATTTGAATAGTTGGTATTTGTTCAGAAATTCTTGAATGTGTTGCATAATCCCGAAGAGGTGGATTTTACCGTCTCCAGTCATAATGGAAAGGATTCCCTAACTTCTCTCAAAAACGCTCAAGCTTTTTATAACCATAAAAATCTCCCACAGAGTCCATGTCTCTGTCCAACAGTCTACTGTTTCTTGAACCCAGAAGCAGACGTCACAGCCCGCTGCTGGATGTTTCTGTCGTGGGGGTATGACAGGCCTGGTGGTCCAGGGGTTCCTGGTGGTCCTGGTGGGCCTACTGGCCCTGGTTTTCCCCTTGGTCCTGTTGGACCAATGATTCCAGGTTGTCCTGCCTGACCCTGCATCCCTGCTGGTCCTCTTGGTCCTGGGCCACCGTCTGCGCCAGTCGGGCCCATATCACCCTTCTGGCCCCTCTCCCCACGTGGTCCAGGAAGGCCCGGAGCCCCTTTGGCTCCTTTGCTTCCCACCACCCCTTTATTGCCAGCAGGCCCTGTTTCACCTGTTACTCCTTTGGGACCAAGAGAACCCTTCTCTCCAGCGGATCCTCGGCTTCCTATCGGGCCTCGGTCACCTTTGCTCCCAGTCAATCCCATTGGCCCTTTTGAACCGGTCTCACCACGGTTCCCCTTGGGCCCTGGTGGTCCTGGAGCACCTGTTGAGAGACGATGAGTTTGTTAATAAAATTAAGTCCTATTTTATTTATTTTAACACATGGGTTGCTCAGTATTAGAGTGGCACATTTACTTAGTGCATAGGTGACTACAAAGTACTGGACCCTAATCTGGCCAAGATGCTTTGGCAAGAACCTTGCACAGGAGCTTGAAGCCATTGGAAGTGAAAATGGATCAATGTTAAGTATACTGTAATGATATACCTTTTACTATAGTGAAGTTCTTTATGAGCTGGATATGGTGAACATCTACGAGTTTCATTTCCTCCACCACCATGGAGAGGTTCCTGACATCCACATCCAGTCGGACATTCAACAACATGTTTTGCTGCCTTAGTGTGTCAGCCAAGTGGAGTAGTAACAAGACTGTGTTGTTCAGGTTCTGCAAAAAAGGAGAGGGTGTTCTAAGGATACATGAGGAAGAGGGAAATCTGGAGGATAAATTACAGGATGATCTTCTTGGCAAACCGTAATATGTGTCATATTGAACAAATAAGCTTAATGTAATGGAAATTTACAAACTTGTGAGGGATTAAGGTGCTGTAAATAACAATAAACAATAACAATAACAATAAACACTCTAAGGTTGTATCCTGTGCAGACCTATGTGTTGATCCCTCTTGTGTGTGTGTCTCGAAAAAGTTTCTCCAAAAATACTCAGAGACAAATTTGTTGTTGTAGGATCTCTATTTTTTTCAGATTTCCACCACACTAAGCTAGGCTAACCTTTAAGCTAAATAAAACCCCCAATGAGAGACTCTTTGGGAGGTAAAAGAAAAAAATCTCTAATTAAGAACCTGAACCCTGTGAAAACTCCACCGTTATGTGATTACCTGTAGATCTTCTGTGTGTCTGCTCAGGCGACCCTGGCAGGACGAGCTCTCAATGTTGATGTACTTGTACATGCTCTGCACGTGGCTGACAGTGGCGTTGATGCTGGAGGAAATTGTATCAATCTCCATTGAGATCGAGTTCAGACGACCATCCAAAGCTGAGAAACGCTCACCTGTCCGGTTCTCATAGTACCTAAAGAAGACATTGAGGAAATGTGTTTGAGTTTGTTCATATTCGTTGTGGGGACATCTGTCATGTTTGGGGTCTCGCCTCCAATCTGAGATTAAACATTGAGTTCCAACATAGTTCACTGTGCTTTGAGAATTGCTCTTGTGGTTAAAATTAGAATTTGATTGCAGTTTTGGTCATTATTAGTTTGTTTGGATCTAAACAATCCATCTATCTATTATCCATATTGTTTTTCCCATTTTGGGTCGTGGGGGGCCACAGCTGATCCCAGCTTGTACAAGGCAAAGGAATACTGTAAATGTACCTTCTACAGTAGTTGAAGGTTACAGCGCTAACCACTGCACCATCATGCAGCTCCGACTATGCTATAGCAGTAAATATAGTACATGTGTTCCTCAGGGAAATACATGGTTATATCTAAAGCTTATTTTCATTAGATAACAGCATATACTGTTGGTTTTACGGTAGTGCTACTGCAACAGTGACTACCTCTACTAATGGAAAACTTTTGAACATGGTCATACTTTGATTAAAATGCTTCTTCTTTCATTCCATTGTTAGGGCAGAAAAAAATCTATTATGTAAGATTACTCTTTTCTATGAATACTTTTAAAGATCTTTTTATAAACTGCCCTGAAGTTTGCAGTGCAGGATCATGTAAACCTGCTAGAGTTTTACATGACCTTTGACCTGAGTTGGAAAGGATAATGGACATGGCTGGTATATCCTGTTCCCCTATTTATTTTGAGTTGCTTTGGTGTGTTGTATGTGATCTAACGTGAAACATTTCAGGACTTCCTGGAATAGGAGATTTTGTGCAACAATGGAAGCGTTACGCTTGTTACAGCATAAAAAAAATAAATGAATGAAAAGTCACTGTGTAATAGTAGTAACTAAATGCAAGTCAACACAGTGTTCTTGTTATGTGCCGTGACAGAAAAGCTTACCTGGAATGGTAGTGAAGGTCATGCATGTTTTCCTCATGTTCATCCATGAAAGATGTCACATTGTCAAGCTGCATCTGCAGGTTCATCACCTGAAGAAAATAAAGCATGTTGTATTTACTTTAACATTTCATATGTGACTATAATGTCGTATTTGACATGCTGGTAGTAAGAGCATGTGAGAATCTTTATATGAAGGCTGGTCATTAATAAATGGCTGGTGATGACATAAGGAAAATAAATCTATTATTCAATAGATTTGACATCTATTCATCTAAATTTCACTTGAACACAGTGTTTGAACTCACCTGCTGAGTGAGGTCATAGTACACCTCATTGGACGTGGCGATTCTCTGGTGATCTGCTACGATGTTGTTTTGGAGGAATCGCATGTTTTGTGTGGTGCTGCTTGTGTTCGACTTGATGGAGGAAAGCACTCGGCTGTAGTTCTGCCAGTCGCTGGTTAACTTCTGGAGGACCAGAGTCTCCTCGTCTGCTTTTCTCTGCAGGGCGTCAATCCACATGGTGCTGGAGAGCAGACGCAAACACAGAAAACATTAAATGAAGTGGATTCAACTTTTAAGTTGTTCACATACTTTTGCCTTTTTTTAATCTGTTTGCTATATTTTTCTACTTATAAATTAAGAAGCACTCAAGAAGCATCGGTATGAGCAGTTATTTTATCCACCAGTTCTTTAACATCTATGTTAATATTTTACTTGCATGCCTCTTCTATGCATAAACAAGATTTGCTAAAAGAAAAATAAATTTTGATTACATTGCGAAAGAAATCACCACTAGTTGAATTGTATGGTGTAATTTCAAAACAAACTCCAAAAAAGATGGATGATAATCTCCATTGGTCACATTCTACCGTACGTTTACATAAGCGTAATGTGTTACAGCTGTTCCTTTTCCAAATGGGGAATCCCAATTGTTTTTCTTACTGTACTTTCCCTTCATATGGAATTACAAGGATTGTCAAATGTTTGCAGTTCTGGCAAAGACTGTGGCTTTTTTTCTTCTGTCAGCTGCTGATTAAGTCTTTAAAAAGCAAGGTCACATAAAGGTCCCAGACACATGTACACGTAGCTAACAATCGTGATAATATCATAGCCCGAGGTTAATAGAAACGTATACTGTAGGAGTGTTAATGTCTTCAATGCAAACCTGTTAAAACATTTTCATCAAAAAACTGTTTCCAATATGAAAACAAGACACTGAAAAAAAGAGCTGGATTCAGAAATGACTGACTTCAGATTCTAGGACTTAAACTAATTCTTGAAATATGAGAAAGTTAAATATAACTGTTGTTGTAAGTGTTTGGAAAATCTGAGTTTCCTAACTGTATTCCTTACTTTCCACAACCGATAATGCAGCTTTATCTTTACTTCCATATTAAGGAGAAAAGTCAATATCAGTGTTTCAGAATAAAAGTTCACAAACTATCCAGTATCCGTCTCTTCCCTGCATTCTTTTATCACCTGAGCGACACCGTGGTGTTGACTTGATAGGCTGTAGCTTTGATGTCGTACTGATCCTCAGTCAGAGTTTTCATTTTCTCCTGAGTCTCTTCGATCACGTCCTTCCAGCCCTCAACACGTTCCAGGTATCTTTCCAGTGACTGGTTGAGAAGTTTAATGGACATCAGGTGGTTTTGTATGTCACGTGTTAGACGGTTGCTGGTGGTCTTTAGGGTGGTCTGTGTCTGGGAGGCCTGGTCCAGGACCTGAAGGGTGTAGATAGTGAAGAAGGAGGGAATAAGGTTTTAGACAGTTCTCTGTTATAAGATCAAATGTGACAATTTGTTGCTTTTCCCTATTTTTCATCGTTACCCGTTACATATCTTTGAGTTACAGACTGACAGACCTAAACAAATTCAGGGTTATTAAGATAATATTTTTGACCTTTTTTCAAGATAAAACATATGTACATTATATTTACACATTCTGCAAGACCTTTCGATTTTAGGATCAGAATTTTGTGGGTTTCTGATTGTAGTAGCAGAAGTATCGACCACTAGTGAAAACTGCAGAATGCAATCCAGCGTAATGAAACCAACAACCCATCCAGTCATTTAACAGTGATTTAGCTTGAATTAATATCTGCCTATGAGTGCAGCCAATTACATCCCCTGTTTAGATGTTTTAATTCAACAATAACTACATATTTGCTCCTCAAGTTGCTGTAGTCAGACTACAGAGATGGTGCTGCACGGAGGAGAAAGTCTTGGCCAGAAGTCCTGTCCTTCCAATAACCGCTGGCTACACCAAAGCCCCAAAAAGTGTGCGCCCAGAAACTAAATTATAACAAACTCAGTCGATGGATAATGGGTTCAAGGTTTAACCATTCATTACCTGCTCCTGTCCTAAAATCATTCTCTGGATGTCTTCAAACTCTCGCTTCAGCCTGCTGATCTCCTCGTTGTACAGAGTCACATCCAGACAGCCTGAACAGTTGGAGGTGGAGCTCAGATCTGATTGGTGAAGTCAGACAAAAGGGATTCAAAAAACAGTTCTAGATACCTGCATATGATTGGTATCTAAACGTCTGGTAGCCATCTGTGTGTTTGATGAGAGATAAGACGATCTTTGACCTTTCGCTAACATTAATCATCCTAGCTAGTCACGATAATTAAATGACCTTTAAACTGACTTACTCACTGGCTGTCATTCTCACAAAAATGGTTGTGAACATGTTGTCGTAATGTGTCATTTTCATTTTTTTAATGATATTGAGATACAGTCTAAATGGTTGTAATTGGATCAGTGTCTCAACAAACCATGAAATCACGTTTCTTTTTCAGCCGCTTGGTAAAAACTTTCATAAAACAGTGACCTGACTGTCACCACTGACTTGTCACTGTGGAGCTATGAAAATAGTTTAGTTTGGTTAACGATAGCTTCCGCTGGCCAGTGCTAGCCAAACCACTCAGTTACTTTGGCGCACTTATGCTAGTGCAAGTATCCTGCACTTGCATTCTTGCTTAACCTAAGTTCTGTAGCTTTAGCTCGCTTGAGCATTATTTCCATAACATCACCGAGCAGCTGAGACAGAAAAGTTTGCGATAAATAGCAGCATTCTCTTAAACTCAGATTTACTATCTACTAAATGATACGAATTGCCCTCATCAATCTAGTCTGTCAAAATGTTGGACGACCTTCACATTTTTTTTGCATTGTTAAAAAATCCCTGAAAGACAGGCAATGCTTGGTCTCTGATCTCAAAGACCTACAAACCAAAGTTTTTTTATTTTTAAATTGCTGTTTAAGAGCTATGTAATGAAACAATATAAAGTAATTTTTATACTTTAACATAACACAATCTACCTATTTTTTTTTTCTTCTACAACTTATTTTGGGGTTTTTGTGCCTTTACTGGAGTGGTTAGATTTGTAAATCAGTGAGCGAGAATGACATGCAGGAAAAGGAGTCACTGTTCCGATTCAAACCCGGGCCATCCGCTTCAAGGACTACAGCCTCTGTAAATGGAGCGTGCAAACTAACCACTGAAAAGTGTTTGAACTAATGCACAAATAAATCCTTAAAGAACTGGGACTCTTTTTTTTCCTTGTGCACAAGTCTTTCCATTGTCATGTTCACATCCATCTTCCCAATCTGACTCAATATAAAAACACTCACTACTATTTCTGTACGACCCATTTAACTAGCTTACCTTCCATTCCTTGCTGAACGCTGTTGATCCTCTTGCTGTATACGGACTCCTCCTCAGACAGGTTGTCAACTTTCTTGAACACTAGAGAGACAAGGAAGTTAAGTTGTGCAACAGTGTTGAAGGATTTGTGTTATAGGATGTAAGCACATTGCCAGCTGCTGTCAAAGCCATGCCAGAGTTGAGTTAGTTAGTGTAAATAAATGTGGAGTCACACTATTAGCTATTAACTATAAAATGTTAACAGAAACACATTTCCATCACTACTGGTCTTTTAATAGAGAAAAAAAGGGAGGATGGTTTTGAATGAGTCGATATAGGAATGATTAACATGAGCAGTAATTTGGTGTTAACAGGACATAGGAAGTATTTAAAGGAGTAAAAAAAGAGGAATTGTAATTTAAGCACAGACAAAACATGTGAAGTTTTCTTTTGCGAACAAATAAAACAAAAACCCTGGTGAGTGATGGTTTAGCCAGCTGGCCGGGTTCTGCCCTCCATGTACATTTCCCAAGAGAGCAACAATAATTTACTGAGTGTGAGTTTTTCCTGTGTATATTTGTGTATACGTGTAAGGTGTAAGTTCATATATTTTGAGTTTGCAAACTTTTTTCAGCGTCCGCAGGCCTGACTCTGGGGATTAATGCTGGGCTGCTGGTCCGTGCTGTGTTTGCATATATAAGTGCTCCCACATGCGTGCTTCACATACCACCTGCTCTACTGTATTAGCTGCTGTGACAGTGATGCTGAACATGGCTTGTGCTCAGTTTAAGACTTGGAATTACTGAACTTCATAAAACATCTATATAGACTGTAAATCAGCCGCAAGAGATTCCCACAATCTTTTACCAGCAGTATATGTTTTTATTTCCTTTAACAGTGCAAAATATTATCATCCAAAATAATCTTTTTTTTTTTACATGAAGCAAGCTTAAATAATGACCTTTAAAGTGTTCATTTCAATTGTGTCCCTCAACTAATGTTGGCTGAAGAATCTGTTTTGATGTTCTCAGATGTTGGGCCGAGAACAAGAAATCAAAGGTTACTGTTTTCTGTTTTTCCTTAAGCACACGCATAGTTGGGAGCTGCAGCCAAGTTCAATATGTTTTCTGTTTATATTCTGGAGTTTCTAGGCTTTGGTGCTGCACAGCTGTGCTAGAAGTTGGAACAAACAAACTTTGTTTCTGTGTTTAAATCGTTATAAAATAGCAGGGATTCGGTGTGCGTGGTGTGCAAATTTGTATTTGTGATGGCACGAATTACAAGTGCAATCAATGCTGAATGAATTTATCAATCAGATAAATAAATATGCAGGTAAACACATCATGTTAGTATTATTGCAAAGATCTTCTAGCATCTATCTGCTGGTATTACCTTTATCAAAACGGTATGGTACAGCATAGTAAAGGGAGCCTGAGAGGTTATACCCAGGGTACCAAAAAGGCTCCAGAGCTGAACTTGGCGCTAGTTTTGCAAACTACTGTGAGCATGAAGTAACAATGTAATGACTAAAAGTTAACTAGTTGAACGTTTAGCATTCAACAAAGATGTTTTACAGATGTTGTGGATGGAAAAGTGTGGAAACTAGAGTGCACACATCCAAGCAGAAGTGCATCGGGTGCAGGACAAAAAAAAAAGTTTTAACTGCAGAAAAAAGCGAAAGGGTAATTTGATAATCTGTTACCTTACCTACCTGCTACCTTTAAACTACAGCTAGCATTCAAACACTACCTACATGACATTACATTAGCCTACATTGAATAAATGTTATGGGTTCCAGGCTAACATTTTCTTGGAGTTTTAACCTTTTCTTCTGTATTAGTCATAGACATCAAATGGTAGAATTTGAACTGTGCATTGTGTTTTCAGTTGCTGATAAAGTGGAAGTGGATTGTCAGAAACCCTGAATCTATATGACCCACAGCAGTTTGACCTTACCGCAGTATTTGGGCCTGAGAGTGACGTCAGATGAAAATGGGCACCATGTGAATCGGTCAGTTGTTGGTTGCAGAAGACAAAGTTGGGTGATCATGCACACTGTGTCTACTTCTTTCCCGTACAAGTGAATTTATTAAATGCCCCCCCCCCCCCCCACACACACACACACACCAACAACATTACAACACATGTTTCTGTACATGTGTACCTGAATACAAGCTTGTATGTGTGTTGTGGGATTTTAAATCACTCTACCAAGCCTCGCCCTCTCTTCTCCCTGAGACCCCCTAACTGTTGTAAAAGACAAAGATTTACAGCTTTGAAGCCCAATAAAATGCGATTGTTAATTTGAAAACCATCTGTTTGTGCTGAGCAGCTATCAGGATCAACATGGCACACAGGACCCAGGAACAGTTGTTTGATTTATGGGAGTTTAGTAGTCTGTGTTTTAGTAAGACACACACCGTCGAAGAACAGCAGAGAGTACTTTATGTCTAGTGTCAGCATTAATGAGTTGAATTACGTAACCAATCCCAGGGCTGTTGATCCCCAAGATTCATTGACTCCAACTTGATATAAAGATCTGAACAATAGAATCTGGTTAAGAGAAAGCACTGAGACTGAATAAATGTGTCTCACCGAGTGATGCCAGCACTGCCACAGTGATGATGAGGAATGCAACAAACACATAGAGGACTTTTACAGCCAGCTGTAGAGAGTGGCCCTGCTGACACCTCATACAGCCTCCTCTGCTACGACCTGGAGGAACAATGTACACATACATTTAATTTGTAGGGGTTAATGACTGTAATGCAAAAATTAAAAATCAGATAAACCACATTTATTTTGATCATTTATCTTTGCAAAAATTAAGTAAAAGCATTCTCTAATAACATTACATTAAGTTAATTTTACTTGGCAAAAGTACACTATGGAAGTTAAATTATGGTCTTCATTCACAAGCCGTGCATACAGACACATGAGCCATGTGTACACAGTCATCGATGTTAGAAAATACCAATGAATGTTGGTTATTTTGTTAGACATTTGTGTTTATGTGTTCTTGGCATTCACCTCTAAATGAAGGCATTTCCTCCTCTCCAGTGAAATCCTCCTCTGAAAAACAAGACAAGGAAAATACCTAGTGGTTAAAAAATATAGGTTCATTATTTTTTTTAAATTTGACTATTTTCTCTGTCATGAGGAGACATTGATCTCTCTTTCTGACATACAGCCAATCACAATGTGCGACATCATCATATCATTCAAACGCAGGCCAAGGACCCCGAGCAGATCTGGTACCTTCACTGTCTCCAAAGTATTACTGATACGTTGTGATCCTCCTAAAAATTAGCTGTTTTTTTTACAGTATTTCTTATTTATTTTTTAATCATTTATATGAAAAGACAAGACACAACATGTGAAAATGTATGTTTTCATACAGTAGTAATGATGGGTGTATGTTTCAACTGGCTAGCTTATATTGTTAATGCTAATTTAGCTCTGGCTCTGATGCAATAAAGAATGGACCTGAGGGGGGCGTGAGTTTTTTTAGATAATGTCCTGGCAAGACACCCCCAAACAAAATTTGAAGGATTTTTCTTTGGTTTTAAGATGAATTTGAAACCTTACAAAGAAAGAATCTTAACTAGTTAAGACAGCTGAATACAAGCCGTGCACAACATTAAAGTGTCCAAGCATGCATCACTCCTTTATTTAGCTGCACATATCGAACTCAAATGACAGCACCATAAACACATGCTACTGTAAAATCACATCAAAAAGAACATTGTGTTATTTAGCTGAGGAACATACCTTTGAAAAGCTGGTTCTCGTAACCACCATAGTTGTCTGCAAAAAGAGAGAGAAAGGGAAACAAAACAGACATTTTTTGAAAATGAAGCTGACATACATTAATTCTACTGGAGTCTCAGACAAGTTTTATCACTGTTGTCATAAATCATACAAAACAGCTGCCTCACAGTCCTCCACAAACCATAAACCCCTTAAGTTGTGAGGATACTTTCTTTGCACAAGAAAGAGGGAGAGTTTTTGTTCTTGTTTTTCTCTGAGCTGAAAAGTTTTAAACAGTTCTTAGTTTTGTGTTTGTTGTTTCTGGTTGTGTGTTCAAATTCATGGCAGACCATCACACTAAGGCTATAGGAAGATCTTGAGTCAGAAGCATGACATGCACAATGTAACCAGAGAGCCTTTATACCACAGAGGGCAGTTGACTTTCCCAGAATTCAACATCATTCGTAACTGTAAGTAACAGCATGGGACTTCATACAACACGTCATTAACTGAACACCACCCAAAACTTGTTCCCAATCCCACACTTGAGGTGCTGCAGGTGTGGTACTCGATGTTTAGGAACACTCAGTGGAGCTGTCGCGGAGGCTGTAATTTCAGGAAACACACAGATATACACTCACACACAGGGGGAAGGTTTGGCAGGTTTGTTGAGTAGCTGAGGACAGACTCTGGGACACTTTACCTCGGTGCCGTGTTGATACAGCCAGAGGAGCTGGCCTTAAAAACCAACACAGTGTCAGACTGAGCTGTCAGACTGTGAAAATATTACAGTATGAAGCCATCTGTTTGGTCAAACATGTTCTTGAAGATTGCAGAAATGCGGAAAAGGGGGTTGACGAATACGGATGTGATGACATTTAAAGGAATTTGTCATCGAAAATGATGCCATCCAAAATTCAATCAAAAAAAGTTATGGCACATCAAGCTGTGTGTAATACTTAATGTGTTAAAAACCATGTTTACTAAGAAATGGCAGAGTAAAGGGAGTCTGAGAGGCAATGCCCATAGTACAAGAAGGCTCCAGAGCTGTTTGCTGCTAGTTTTGATAACTTCTGTGAGCATGAAGTAAAAATATAACTGTTTTAAAATACACACAAAATACTTGTGCTACAATGCTTTTCACCTACTGATAAGTTAAATACCCTACACGTGGACCTACGTAGGTGGCATCGAAAACCCAGACAGCATTCCCACCTTCAACAGGTCAAGGCTCCATTCATGTAAACTCCAGGTAGTGACCTCTTTACCCTACCATAAAGCCCCTACTGCCCCCCCCCCCCCCCCCCCCTCCCCCCACAACTCAACCGTGAAACTAGCTGGACAGCAAGAGCCAACACATCCACGGGGTCAACTGGGCAACTTCTTTAACCAGTTAAGATGAAGTAGCATTTGAAACAAAGTTACCATACATAATGAAATATCAACGCTGTACGATGACATTTCTGTGAATAAAGAAATGTTTTGGGAATCAAAACGTTTTTTTTTCCTCAACCTCACGCTGGGGTAAAAATCTGGTAAAAATGGACTAAAACTACAAAGAATGGAATACCAAAAAAAAAACACTCTAAGAGACCGTGCCGTCAAAACCAGACGGTCCAAAAACCGTGACCAAATACCGAGGTACGTATATGGGATACAGGCGGTATTGTTGCATCCCTAATGTGAATGCTCACAGTCTTAACAACTTCAAAATCCTCATGTGAGACTGACCTCCCTTGAAGAACAACATCATCATCATCGGTATAACCATGACGTATTTCTATTTTTAATGTAAGTGAAAAATTCAAAATGTATTTGATTCCATTTCTCACGCAAAAACAATACCTTAAAAAAATATCTGAAACCAAAGCGTCTGATTTTGATCAATCTCTCTTCACCACATAAGCACAACATGAAGATAAATGTGTTCTGTCAAAAATAAAAAGATCAAAATGTCTGGAAAGAGAATGAAAATGTAACAGTTTTGAACAATGTCTGATTAAGATTTAAGAGTCAAAAACAATTAGTCATAAATCAAGGGTATAGACTTCTTATCAGTAAATGTATTCAGCACTACGACGCCAAACTGTTTTAGTGCAACAGCCAGTTACTAAAAACCTTAATTCATTCAAAATGTATTAAATGGAAAACCAGTTCCTTCACTCACTGTCTATAAGAAGCAAGCTAAATGTAGCATAATTGGATAGGTGATGACACAAACAAGGGGAACTCTAATGTTTGGTTTCCCACAAATTAGCTTGTTTAAATATAGCTTAAACCAAATGGCACTTTGCAGACGCCACGATGAGGTGAGTGTTTATGTCATCCGGAGGTGGAACAGCTGAGGTCAGGTCTGGGTGGACGAGTCACAAAACACTGATGCTGACATAATGATGGAGGGAGGGGAGAGGGGGAGGAAAACAGTTGGAGAGCTAGAGGCAGCAACCTACTGAGAAAACTCAGAAAGCATTTTTGTTACTCTGCAGTTCTCAAGGATAAGAAGAAGTTTGTTATAGAGTTTTTACAGTATGAACTTATTTTAATGTTGTGGAGTTAACTCAAATTACACCCTTTAGTTGGCTCATTTTTATAATAAACTGAACAACCCAACTTTTACCCCAACCAGTCATAGCTTCTTATATCTAAATAAGTAGATTTGAGTGCAATGATTTAACGATGTTAACCACTTTTTTGGTGTTTTTCTGGTGTGCTCTTACATATATGGGAGTCATTTGCAATATATCTCATTTGTTGTTTAGGAATGAGGTCATGTCCAATACACTGTAGTCAGTATAGTGACTAAATAAAAGCTTGGTGAACACAGTGGAGCAATTACTGCAAAAGAAAAGGGAAAACATCAAAGAGCTAAACAGAGTGAATACAGTATTATACCGTAAAAGGTTAGTTTGAAAGATCCCTTTAAGACCCTAATTAAAAGATTACTAACACCTGCTCTTTTTCTCCTGGATGAGTCAATAGGCCACTACTTGCTAGCCTGTTTAGAAACTTACTTCGATGATATGCAGATGATGTGTTTATATTCTCTTCTGATGACCCAATGTTCCCCCAAAAAGCTTAAAGCTACTTTGATGAGTTCTGAGCTGGTTATTGAAACAGACTGTAATCTATATACTTGCCTCTATATGAGCTACAAAAGTAAATAAGACCATCAGTGTGAAGATTGACTATTTCTATGTAGTTTTTTTCATACATGAAACTGATTGCTATGAGGTAGGTGTCAGGCATAGGTACAGCCTCTTCTTTACATTTTATACGGCAAAGACTCTCTGATATATCTGATCATTTTAAAGAGAGCAGTATAAGATTTAAAAAAACAACTTTTACTTGTACAGGACAAGATCAGCTATAAGAGATAAGAGATACCTCTTTGTCCACAGAGGGCACCAGAATTGACAAAAACTGAAAGTTCTTCACAGGAGCTTTTAGTGCTTATAAGTTTGAACCACAGAAAAATAAATGTAAAGTTTTCATAGATATAAATGGTAATGGTAAACTCATAGCTTCATTTTTCCAGACAGTAGGTGCAGACAGACTAAGACTAGATTATTATCCAGGAGTTTGAGTAGAGTTTATCATGACCCTTACTGGTCTAAATCCTGTTTCAGACTTTCCCAGCCTGATTAGAGTACATTTCTTTGGGAAAATCAAATTCTTGTCATTTTTCGAACATCTGTGGCTTGAAAATGTCCAGATTCAAATGTCTGGATGTCAGCACATCCTTTGCTTTTGGAAGCTGTAATTTCTAAATAACTCAAATCAGCACCCACCCACAAAAAAATCTGCCTGCTCCTCAGTCATGTTTCTCCTCCTTCACCTCCCTCCCACTCCTTTTTTTCTCTCCTCATGTTTTCCCTGCTCTCTGTGGAAAAAAACCTCATGTCTGTCTCGTTAGTGAGGAAGTGGACCAGTCCAACACACACAGAGCAGAACTTAACTGACAGCAGCACAACACGCCATTACCAGGTCACACCTACATGGCCATGCAATGGGGAAACACTGGAACTACTGAAACCTTTATTTGGTTGATCTCAAATCAATTGGAAAGATTTTTATTCCTCAAAGTTCAACATTGGTTTAGTTACGATTAAAAGTTGTGAGTCATTTTCCTTCAACAATCCCATTGGTAGGATAATTGCAGCGAAATCCACATGGTGTAAACAAACATGGTGCATCCGCATCATGCTTTTCTTTCCTGAAGTGGGATCAGATTACTCCAAACCACCAACACAACAAGATTCCAGTCCAAATAGTTAAGAATACTGTGTTCTTCTATCTCTAAACAAAGTTTATGAAGGGACAAAAACACCCTTGAAGGAGCAATCATTAAGATATCTACTAAATTCAATCAGAAAATGACCTTACTGTATCATCAGACATAAAGGAAACATGCTATGTTGAAGTGCAGCCAGTATGTTCTCCTTCTAAGTTTCGATTCTGGTCCTGGTGGTCTGTATTTGTTTTGATCAGAGAAGGTAGGCGGTTTAAATGCACCCCCACATGGCCGTTTTGGACGTCCCCTAGTTTTGCCAGATATGAGACCAGTGATCACGACAAACCAGCAGGTGTTGCATCGATGGAAGCGGGCAAGCGAACTGCTTCAGATATAACTGATTCTACCCGACCTGAAAAGCCTCTGCATTTTCTAATAAGCTCCGCGAGCAGAAACGTTGTAAAACTTTCAGTTTTGTCACTGTGTACCAACAATTACTCCCAACAATAACAATATCAATTTGCCCTCTCCTACTCACAATCGTTTGGAACTACTGGGATGCACCAAACATTGCAACTACTCTATCTTACTTACTTTTATATTCTGAACATGTTTTTGTCCTAGCAGCTAAGATGCAACCCTAACTCCTACCATTGATGGAGACTTTTTATTTTGCAGAATTGGGGTCTATGCTAGTTGCAAATTCTTGTTTTTTTTTAATGGCATTTGCAAGAACAAAGATCATATGGTGGGGGGTTAAGGAAAGAGAAAGGTTCAGGCTAAATAATAGGATAGCGGTAGCCAACTAGGTAATGTTTCAGTCCTGTGTATATGTCCACAATATTTCTGAATCCAGAGTGTATGTGTAAACAAGCAGTATGATGAATAGTAGATGAATCACAGATGTCTATGCATTGAGCAGAATTCCAAAACTATTCTCCTCCAATTTATTATGGGGTAGAAAAGTGTCAGGAAGCTTACAGTGAAAACAGATTCTAACAGTTGCCACAATATTTAAACTTTGTCATTCACAAGCTGAGAAATTGGTTCTTTGTAGAAGCCCGTTCATGAACTACTCAGTAGAATTAAACAAAACTTGGATTTATTTGCTGCGTAGATTCGTGCAAAACAGGACCAAACAAGGCATGTTTTCTTGGTTGTTTATGTAGACAGTGAGGCACACTGAAGAGGGAAAAATTGACTTGCAGTTTGAATACACATTCAGAGCTGAGAGAGCGCCCTTTCACTGAGAGAAGAAGAAAATATGCTCCAAGGTTGTTTGATCAGCATGGAGCGACTTGAAAAGTGTGGGAAAGAAAATTGTGTTTCCAAAAGTTTTTTTTTCCAAAGGATGTAGTACTGATCAGCGGATAATTTAATAAAAGTTCTACAAGGTCAGGAAAGAGACGATATTTCTATATTCTGCCAGGAACAGTTTTTGTGACAAGTTGTATAACACCACTTTGAAGTTCACACCTGGTTCTAGATTTTGTAGTCAACCTGGAAAGCAGCTGCTTTATTCAGAGACTGAACTGAAAACAGAAACTTCATGTGTGATTGTTTAACTACATCTCAATCCAAAACCATTGACATTCATCTTCAACTATTACAGACTCCACTCTTCTGGATTTGAGTTAAGATTTTGGTCTTATAGCTTTTGGGGCATTAGCAAGGTCCAACGCTGATGTAAGGTTACAACGCCTCGGTCACTATCTGTATCACAGTTTATCCCAAAGAGGTTGGACCAGGTTAAGATCAAGGCTCTGTGTGGGCCAAATTTTGAACCCCAGATTGGTCCTGGTTGGCACAGTAATGTAATTCTCAAATTGTTGGAATCACAGGATTGAGTAATTTTACTGAATGCATTGGCAGTTAGATTTACATATATATATATATATATATATATATTAGATATACAAATAAGCATAACGCTGTATTTAGGGAGATATATAAAAAGTCGTTTAGATCATAAATTTATCTGGAAAATGTTTACTGAGGGAATCAATCAAGTGAAAAGTATGGTTATTCTCACATCTGGCTCCATACAATCAGACTTCTCTATGAAACTGGTGCAGTTGCCCCCGGCTGGTCTTTAGAGAGAATGCGAATTACAGTACCTTCAAATGGGCCTTGTTTTTAAAACCAAAAGCCTTAAGTACTTCTTACATTCAGTCTTTGGTATGAAAGAAGTGGATGTGAGTATTAATTAAAGATTTAGCCATAGGGATCAGGATCATCTCCACCCACATGGAGTCACTTCCCTCCTGCCTCCATCCTCTTTCACTAAATGACCTTAGGTGTTTGTGAACACAGCGCCGTTTCTGAGTCAACCAACAATAAAACATGACCTCATGTTTGTTGTTCCTCAGAGGTTTTTTCCTCCCTGTGGATCTTTGACTTTCTGGCCCTTCTCCTTCCTCCACCTCCTCCCTTTTTTATTCTGAAACTTCTCTTGTCCCGTATCTTCACCATATCCCTCCTTAAGGAAATTTAACATGCAAATAGAAATGCCATCTCCACATAAGAGGATTCAACATGCTTATCTGTTCCTCGCCCTCATTACTTGGTTTGAGTTAATTTGACCAGAAAATTCCCCTCAAGAACCTCAGCAAAAAACCCCAGCTTTAAGTGAAACCAGGAGTCACAAGATGTTCCCTGCTCCTGATAGGGGTGGGGGTCTTGACCACATCTCGTAAAGCCAAATCAGCCTCTTTCCTAACCTCTGTCGACATCCAAGTCGTTTAGGTGCCCTCTGACTGGAACGTGTGGTCTCCTTGCAAGACTATAAACGCCTGGAATGTGTTGCGAGCCGAAGTTATGGACGAGCCATTACATGAGTATGCTCTTTTATTGTGGTTTGGCAGTGAAATGGGAGAAATTCAGAAATCACGATGCCATAAATGCATCGTGTTTTCTCAGGAGAAAATCGCATTTGACAGTCAGGCTTGAGAAATAAAAGAGAAGCCTGGTTCAGTTTAAAGTGGTATGCAGTTTAAATGAAAAATGTGAAGAAGTCCAGCAGAAACAGTCAAGTAATTAATCCTGTGAGCACAAATAAATGAGAGCGTTTCACATTGCATCCAGAGAGAATAAGTCAATATAATGATCAGTTATTATATGTAGCCTACTTTTTCTCCTTCAATCCAATAAAATGTTTTGACTGAAATTTTATAGAGCTGCTACAGCAAAAATGGCACTGAAATCTGCTTTCGTCTTTCCCTCCCAAGTTTCTCACTCTTTCCTTTTCCTTTGCCAGACATACACCTGTCTACTCACCCCCCCCTCCCCTCACCTCCTCTGACTTTCCTCAGCTCTCGAGCGCCGTAAAAAAATGTACGAGGCAGCATGTTTTGTTCTGGTTGGACAGGGCTGGACCTGGTCTCAGCAGGACTGGAAACCACATTAACGGACCTCCTGTACTGTTTCGCTGAGAGGTGAGAACTGTACGTTAATGGAGTTAAGGAGCTGTTTCGTCTCGTGGTCATTAAGATTGAGCTGACTTTTAAATTACATGTACAATCATAACACACTTTGATATGCGTCTTTCGCAAATCCCAATTTACTATAAACTATAAAAAAGGAATGAAAAATAAGAACCCAACCAAGACAAAAAGAAAATAGAAACTACATTTGGCAATTGTAATACTCAATGTAGACTGCAATTATGCAATGGTTTTAAAACATTAATTAATTGTTGTAAGTTTATTTAAGAATCTTATTCATTTGAAAAGTAGACACAATGTCATAGCACCAATTCAAAAACCTATTTTTAAGAACCAATAGCATGCAATACTCACTTTTTGTAATGTTTTTAAAGGTGTAGTGTAAGTTTATTTTGTCAGGGCGATAATCATTAGATGAGGTTAAGACTGTTTGCCAACCCCCTGCTGCAGAGTGTTTTTACCAGATTAAATACTCAAAGTTTATACTTCAATGATCCTTGTTTTATGAGGCATCAGATAGCCAGGCTGTTGGGTTGCACACCTATTTTAAAACCTCCAAATTGACACACTTTACACAATTGTACATTTTACCACAAACCCTCTACCATCCATACACAGATTGGTGACCTGCACTGGTAACAGAAAAGTTTTGGACAAAGATGCCCTCCTGAGCAGCACATAAAGTTGGTTGTCTCCTTGTTGGCATTGTATGTCGACATTTCAACCATGGGCAAATGAAAAATTGACCTTGCAATGTGTGCAAAACACAGCATATTTATTGCCTGGTGCTTTTTTCGAAGGAAGCTGTAACTCTTCCGGAGCTCTTTGGAAAACACTGACTTCCTTTTCAACTTGACAGCTAGCATACCTGTCGCTATGCAACGGCTCCTCTTTGTATGATAAGCTAGTCTAGCTAAGAGACAGCTGCATCCCCAAGATTGATTGACACACATGTACAGACAAATCGGTATTGAATTTTGAATCGTGGTGCTTTAGCAATGTTTTTCTATTGGTTAACGACATTGATTGGCATATATAAAGACAAATCAGTGATGCAAGCATGTGTATTGTTTTGGTCGGTTAAAACTAGGACAGGGACTGCCTTAAAAGAGGGACATATTAGTGTTTTATAGATATTTGTGGGGACCCGAAACAGGGAACTTGAAAATGGGACGTACCCAGTCAAATCAGGACTTATGGTCACCCTATGCACTACCCATGTTTGAAGGATATCGTCCTCCAAGCGGGAGACCCGGGTATGACTCCAACCTGCATGCGTTCCCTCACTCTCTCATCCCTGTTTTAGAATATCCATTGTCCTATCAGCAAAGTCATGAGAAGCCATTTAAAAAGCACAAAAAAGACTTAAATGACAATTTAAGAAAGGAGAAACCTCCAAGTTTTAAACGATCAAACAAGAGGGAAGACTTCAGTGAACTATAAAACATTCATGCATGAATTCATCATTTGCCAATTAGAGCTGGAAATGAAAGTGTCAGCACATCTTTTCAAGCTGCTACCCTACATGTGGGACTGTTTCTCCCCCCCCCTCACTCCCCCTCTGTTGTCCTCTGTTTCTCTCTGCAACCGCCCCTCTCTGTAAGCCTTCCACTCCTCATGCTGTACGTCTGGGAAACATGTACCAGCCCCTGACCCTCTTCAAAGCTGGTGGCAGCTCTCCTTTCATGGCATGTTGTGAAAAAGCTCAAATTCAAATGTTGTGTTTTCCCTCAGCCTTCTTTTAAGGGGGATATTAAGTCAATCTGCGGCAGACTGGCCCGGGCTGCAGAACATTTTATGTTTCATGAAATGTGGACTGTGGTTTGCGCACACACACACACACACACACACACACACACACACACCCCCATACACACACACACATAGAGATTTAAAGCTGACTGATCACAGTTTCACATCCAAGAACAACAAACTGGTACTTTCTCAGGATCCACACTGCAAAGTTTTACAGCAGATGAGAAGCATATGTGGTCGCTGCAGCCTTGTGCAGGTGTATGCATGCATGCCAAAATGACAGATATTGTTCCTGTATACATTTTCAGTGTTTCTATTACTCTCAGCATACACTCTACATTTTTGCATGTTTGCATCAAAATGTATAGGAGATTCAAGCAGAAGAAATCAGAGAAATTATTATACCTTTCATGTTTCCTCTTTGAAGAATCCTTATTAGACGACTTGTTCTTGACTTGATGATGCTTGATGATGCTTGCCACACTATTTGGTGGTGATGTTTGGTCCTCTTCACCGTTTTCCCCCTCTAAATAAATGTCCAGGAACAGCAATAGTAGTCAGCAATTTACAAAAAAAAAAGAAGTGTGCCAAAAAGTCCCAAAAATGTCTTACTTCCACAGATTTCAAAACTCAAAACAAGCAAAAATTTTAGGTCATCTAGTCGCCAAAAAGCTATTCCATATATGCAAAAAAATATGCAGCTTTGCAGCTTAAAACAATCCAATTTCTAGACTATATGAAATATTCTTGAAAAGTACATCAAGGAAGGAAATTTAGAGCTGGTTAAAGCTTCCATTAGGTTTTGAACATGTGTGTTTGCCTGCAGCTCTCTGGCATCATCCCTCTCCAATCCAGAGCCTGAGGAAACTAAACCTCCTCGGACAGAAACCATGTGCAACTTTAGAGAGTGAGAGAGGGAGGGAGGGAGGAAATGGAGCAAGAGGGGATGAAGAGAAAGGAGCAGGGGAGGTAAAGGGAGAGAGAGAGAGAGAGAGAGAGAGCGATAGAGAGAGAGGAGGTGGGAGTGGAACAAAGAAACTGGAAAACGATGGAGGGAGGGACTGAGAAAAATGAAAACAGAGAGGGAGGGAGGGTCCATGTGTTCTGTTGGAAGTCAGTTTTGTGGCTGAAGCTAATTGCTAACAAATGTTTGAACACTGTGGAGCAAGCACCTTGGATATCTGTGGCCTTGGTCTGCAAGAGGGGAAAATAGCTTTTATGAACACACACCTTCAGACTCTTATACACACTATAACACACACACACACACACACACACACACAGGTCCAAGCTATAATCCCTATCTGGCACCAACTTTCATCTTCTCAGCTCACTCCGGCTAACCTCGACTGCCACCACTGTGCAAGATCAACAGGTGTAACACTCTCACTAACACCCACATCCGCTCTTCAAGCTGACAAGGCAGCTCCACTGGCCGTCTGTGGTTTGGTTTCTCAGCGATTTATTTCCTCTCCTCAGCATATGACACTGTAAAGCAGTTATATATTCTAAAATGAACCGATGGATGTGTTTCATTACTATTAAACAGCATTAAATTATACTAATGTCAGTACATCTAAGCTGCTGTATTTTTCAGAGATTTAAATGGTGCTGTTCTCAGTTTATTCATTGCTTAAAGGCAGGGTTGGTCATTTTTCTCTAGATACACTAGGTCTTTAGGTCCTGACAGAAATGAATAACTCATGTGCTCTGAAATAGGAATGAAGAAAATCCGTCATCTGTAGCAGTCGTACGCCTGTAAAAACTTCGACCGATGTCTGCCAGGAGGTAACAATCTGATGAACCAATCACAGCCTCCCTCGTTCTTTACACGAGCCCACACTCAAAGCATGATCTGAAGTCTGCTTGGCTCTTGTGCATGTAAGTGAGGGGGCGTGGCTTTTGAGGGGTCACAGAGGGGAGGGGGGGGGGGGGGGGGGGTGGTGCAGACGAAGCACTGAGGGAATGCTACTTTAAGTGTCTTGCCCAAGGACACATCAGACAAGTAGAGGCAGGAGATGGGGATCGAACCCCTGACCTTCCGGTTGAGAGACGGCCGACTCTACCACTGATTGTCATAGACCTTCTGTCATCATTTACTAAGATTCATTAGGCGCTGCAGCAACTCTGCCAATTCCAAGTTGGCGGACAGTAAACGTGTTTATATCTATGAGATACCAATTGTTGATACTATGTCCATGTTTCATACAAACTTTGATGCTTAGGTTAACTGTGGCATGATTTGAGCAAAAGGGTTTCACGTCAAAATGTTTTTTAACCATAAAAAATGACCTGTTGACCCTTTGAATAGAGCATCAGAAAGAGGTACTTTAGGACAAAGGGGAGAAAAAGCACTGGATGACAGCTCTTTACTCTATTAACCGGACACTTTTACAGCCTGTGGCGCAAGGTCAATATGGCAAAAGTGGTGAAGTTGACATGCAGGTCAATCAACGAAGAAAAACATATCAAAATACACTCCTAGAGTACCAGAGCCAAATACCCCACGGCCCAAGAGACATTCATTGAAATAATGACTTTTGCAGAAACTCCTATCACGGCATTTCACCATCTCATCTGTGATCCGAGAATAATTCCCTTTTGAGGATTTATTTGACTTCCCTGAAAAGCTTTGAAGCTCTCTCATCTCTACCCTCTTACCCTTTACGAGCCATTGCTGGCCTGGCTGTAACAGTTTGTAAAAATTAGGATATAATGGCCAGCATCAGTGCGCTGGTCTTTGATCACCAAGCCAACTTTGATCAAAACGGGGAGTTTCTTAATCAGCTCGGTTCATGTGCACATTCCAACATACTCGTACATTCATCAACAGGGACACAGAAACACAAATTCCCCCTAAATTAGTACCAGAAATGTACCAGTGTTTGAAGTTGTTAAGAGTGCAATGTGACAGCCAAAGGTCACTCTTCACCACCAATGGAGCTAGTTAAGCCTGGTGGTAACTATGTTTTGTGTTAAAAGCCAGCAGAGCGACTCATTCAGAGCTCTCTCCCTCTTTTCTTCTGTGCTGACACGTTGTGATCCATGCCACGAGATGAAGATTTACTGTAGCACCATAATCCTCTACTTGGAGAATTATATACTGGAAGGTATCAGGGCACACACACACACACACACACACACACACACACACACACGGGGATGCAAAGTGAAGCAAAACACAAGTGTCACGCAACAGATAATTAGCACATTAGTCACACAGGATCTGCTGCTGGTAAACCGTCAACAATGAGCAGCAATCTGAACACGGCTGCAGGCCAAGTGAGTCTTGGCTCCACATGTGGGCAGCTGGTCCATGTGGAGCCTAACTTATGTAAGTTTCTTCCTTGTAGCGGTGTTCTGTTGTTGTCAGACTGGGGACCACTGAAACAAAGAGAGTAGAGCTTGGTTGTTAGTGATCCTTATCTCACATCCAAAGGGACTGCTGGAGCCACAGCTGGTGTTTTCCTCTGATTCATTCTGTATGTAGCCTAATGTACTACGATGACAGAATGTCTTTTGATTCTATTACTGTGCACAACAAACTTATTTGGTGATTACAGCAGCCAATAGGGCTTCGGTAGAAATCAAATAAGGGCCTGTGTCCATTAACGGTGCTTTTTGCTCCAGCAGCGCACACAACCTCTTATTGGCACTTATTGTTGCTAGGTTACATAAGTTAACTTCCCTTGGTAGTGAGTTCAAGATGAGTTTTAGATAGCTCTGTGTGCTTAATATTTGACTGATTTAATCAACCTATAGTTCACCTAGAAAATATAAAAAGATGTAAAGGAATGTTGTCCTGGCTTTAGCAGCAGCTCAAGACCTAAAAGATTGTACCCTTGA
Source organism: Labrus mixtus (assembly GCF_963584025.1). Classification (NCBI taxonomy): domain Eukaryota; kingdom Metazoa; phylum Chordata; class Actinopteri; order Labriformes; family Labridae; genus Labrus; species Labrus mixtus. Next base: position 7,034,520 of record NC_083623.1, on the reverse strand, counting down.
TATCAGATGTCTCGTCCCTCTTCATTCTGATTGGTCAGTTACGGAGAGGTGACATTGATGAGCGCAGCTGTGTTCCAAAAGTTGAACTTTTTTTTTTTTGTTGAACTGAGAGCCCTGTGAGCGCAGCGACAGGAAACACTGTCGACACATCATGGCACCAACAATGATTTCTCCATTCTGGTTGCTGGTAAGTCCAACATTTAAACTCTGTTTTGGTCTCCACCAGTTTTGGAGGGAAGCATGTGGGTATAATAACTATCCTGCACAAAGTTAGCAACCAAGCTAGTTGGTTATACTGTAAGTGTAACACTTCATACTCTCTTACTACGCTACAAAAACACATTGTTAAAAATTGAATTCCCAAAATTCATGTCATTATTTGCCAGGCATCGAGGGCCCGTTTTTGCACATTTGTGATCAAAACCCTTTTTTTGTTTTTCGTTATTATACTTCAGTGTCTCGCTTATCATTGTCTAAATGAGTTGGCCTACATAAATTGTGCATGTGTTATCCAGACCTGTTTATAAGAAACTGCGGCTGTCCTGTTGCTAAATCCTGAAAAATGTGTTGCTTTCAGTTCCAGTGTATGCAAACAATATATCAAAAGAGTCTATTTGTGATGTTTCATATGTGACGAGTGGCATTACTAAGGAATGCATCATGCTGTCAATGTGCGACTGAACTCTGTGAGGGATGCAGGATAAACAGAGCAAGATGCTCAAAGGAGCCAACTCTCAACGGCTGTCTTAAAGCAGTCCGATCGTAATTTATCAAAGCGTCCATCATGATTTGATGAATCTCTCTTTTTTGGAGAACGCTGTGAAGGGAATAAGTATTCATAAAGAGAGACAGCTCTGGAGGGAAATAAAGAAACAAGAAATGTCAGCGGCAGAGCGATTGGAAAACTTTCAGAATGAACATCTGGCTCTGAATGCAGGATAATAAGTTACTCCTCACTACAGAGTTACTGCGATTTAAACACTGTCACATGACCATGCCGTGTTTTTTTTTTACAGGGATATCAACTTCATTTAAAGGACTAAATCAACTAAATTTACGTAAAAATGAGCGACGGCTGGCTGGAATTTCACACGTGGGAGCCATGTTGGACAAAGAATAGAGGACGTATTTTTTTACAGCGTCTCCCTCACAGTGTACTCTCTCCGTCCTTGATATCTTTACAAAGATAATGTGGTCCCTATTGTTGTTTGATTTACTCCCACTGAAATGTTGCAAACAGGCAGAAAAAAAAGACAGAAAGGATTCAATTCTCACACTGTGATGAATTATGTGTCAACTGATTCACATTTCACAACAGTCTTTATGCTTTATAGAAAACAGAAAATGAAGCTCTGCATCAAAAGTTTAGTCTTTATGACTTTATTTTGCATGCTGGTTTTGATGCCAATTCTCACACTATGTTGCATGTACTCCTACACACATTTGATAACCACAAGCACACTTGATACTCATCAATAGTGCCGCTCGCTCCTCTCTCATTCTATTGCTACTGTCTTAAATTATGACTCTCTCCACCTCCAGTTCATTCATGGCATCGTTACATGCAACCCTCTACATCCCCGCCCCATCACCGGCCAGTCTTCACATTTTCATCATCAGCTTCAGACGACATCATCAGCTAACACCTCCACCACCTCAGTCTGGACTCCACTGGGGGGGATTGGTTTTGCTGCCACTTCAGGGCAGACACCCTTCAACGATTACCCAATCTCTCTGTAGAGATCAGGCACCAAAGACTCCCTGACAATAATTCAATATCACATCATTTTTGTGAAGTAAATGTTTTTTCTTTAATTCATTTACTTGTCTCTCCTGCTTTAAACGCTTTTGATTTTGAAGATTTCACTGTGTATTGTCAGACTTTACTAAAAAAGGACATTTTAAGGGGCACAGGTGGCCTATAGCTGTTAGGTCATGTCCTATCGAGGCTATAGTCCTCCAAACGGGTGGCGGCTGACCCTTTGACTCCTTTTCCACATGTCTATCCTCATTCTCTCTCTCTACTGATTTGCGACTCTGTCCACTGTCCTATCGAATAAAGCCAGAAAGCCCCAAAAATAAATGTTAAAACATTTATGTTTCTTGACATTTTTTAAGTGTTATCCCATTTGGCAGGGGGATTTTGGAAAAATCTAATATTAGACTTAAAATATTCTTCACCAGTTCAACCTGAAGTCATCTTACCAAACCACAAAACCACCCTGTGTTCAAGGTCAATCCGTGTACAAAGAGCTGAGTCAGAACGTTAAAATGTGGTTCAGCACCTTAAAGGTTAATCATTATTTGCATGTTTATCTCTATCAAGGGATGTATTTATCAATACAGTACTGCAGATGTATGCTTTATCAGACAAAAGGAGATTTAATGTTGTTTCTTATAGGAATGATCACTTGTGTTTTTGGTGAAGTAAGAAGTAAACATAGCTTTATGCAAACATGGATTTTGAAATAATCACTTTAAACTCCAACTTTACAGCCAAATAAAAAAGCTATGTACATTTTATGTTTGGGACATGTTTTCTGTTTCTGTTTCTGAACTCTAAATCAAAATGACTTTTATTTTGCTGGTGGTATGTTTTTATGCTCAAACAACATGTTGAAATAATAAGTGTTACGCATCTTAAACTAATATTAATTGTGCTTACGGTGTCCCTTTGTCCCAAAGCATTTGAGGTTTTTCATGTTTGGAATTGAACCTTGGTCTTTAAAATACTCAGGGAGCTCTAGGGAAGTGGATTCGTTGTATAAGAATGGATGTCCTGCCACCTAGTGTCACATTTGGGATTTGCGTGGAGGAAAAAGACAATAAAATAATCCCTCAAAAATATGCTTTGAAAAGCAAAAATATTAGTATTTAGTAAAGTAAGACACTCTTAAACCTTTTAAAGGTGAATGAAGATGAGCTTAAGCTGCAAGCAACAGCGAAACAGACTACAGGCAGATTTTAAAGACACCTTTTCTAAAATGTTGTAATTATTAAGTGTTATTTGACTTTGTGTACTGGATACATGTCAGAATTTAAATAAATGTGGATTAATGTGATGAAGCAGAAACATGTGTTGTCTATTATAATGCTATATAAGGCATTATGGGAATATGTATAGCCTTGTAATGCATGGCATAAATGTCTGTAGTTCTTTAGTATATAGCTAGATTAAAGTTTTTTGTATTACGAGTAACAAAGTGTTACAGCTGGAAGACAAATAATATCTGTGTTTGCATAAAGAAGTTGAAGCGGAGATATTTATGAAGTGTTTTTTGGTTACATAAGAGCAGTTTGGATGACAGATGGACTGCTCAGCTGCGTGTCACTGAAGAGAAAAGTGTTTAAAGAAGTATCATATGAATACAGCGCAAACATCTGCCGGTGATCCATTAAACAGCAGATCATAACTCTGCAGAGAGATGAGCTGACACAGAGCTCAAGAATCTGTGTGCATTTGTTTTACTGGAACATCCATCCCCTAAAATCACACATCTCTACTTGTTGTTTGATAGTATTTAAAGATTAGTTTTCTTTAACATGTACGCCTTAAACAAAGGCTACTTATATTGAGAGGTGCTTTACTGACCTTTTTTGTGCCCCTTCTTTTGCTGATTTAAATTCCCAAACGCCTCTGCAGACTTACGGAAAGTTTCAGGGCTTGTCCGGGCAGGTTGGTTTTTAGAGTCTGATTCATCAGGGACATCGGAGCTGTTTGGGTTCTGGGCATTGCATTTCTGTCGATGAAAACAGTTTTTTTTCATCTAATATATTCAGGAGAAAAGGCAAACAGTTTAAGACTCAGACAATGCTTTCTATTCAGAGTGAGTCAAAGGGTTTACAAATGATTTATTTTATCTGCAAAGTTACAATCAAACCTTTAATTCACAACTATCACGTATGGAGATTGGTTGCATTGAGTAAGGGATCATTAATAAGATACTAAGATTGTAGCAATTAATGATTTAATTAATGTATATTTTTAAATGGCATTCAAAATAAGTAGATTGAATTGGTATCTTTCCTTACTAAACCATGTGCAGCTGCAAAACTGCATGGCTACATTTAGTAAAGCTGCAAAACACCTCTGCACACAGAAATATGCCCACTAGTCTGTAAAAGTATTTACTAAAATATAGTTTTTAAGGCTTGAAAAGGCTTACTATCAATTCATATAGCCTATTGGGTTGTTTGTTTGATAGATGATGTCGGTAGTGAGAGTTTTTGTTCACCATGATGTTGTTATCTTTCATGGAGCTGTAGGCCTACATTTAAATCTGTTACGGTAAAAAAAATAAATGTTGAGTCACGCTTAGGATGAATAAAATGTTTGTCTTTCTGTTCAGCAGATCTGAGGGCTGCTGCCAATAAATGACCAAACTTCTGGAAAAGTCCTCAGGCTCAGAAGTGTCAAGACAGCTGGAGTTAAAGGCCACAAGGACAGGAAAATGAACTTGGATTTCAAAATAAAGCAAAGTTTTCTCAGTGAGGGGGTAAAAATCACAAATTACTGAATAATATGTAGAATTGATGTGTTTCTGTTAGACAGTTTGGAAAGATCTACATTATTATGCCATCATATGATATTGTGAAATTTTCTTCAAATCTGCTGATTTTTTTCTGGCACTCTAAGCCAAAATTGTGTTTTTACACTTTCGCAAACGTTTTTATACATTAAACAAACACGAATAAAATGTGTTATGTAATTTTTTTAAATGTGGGAGTTGTTGGTTGATAGTTTTTTTTTTAACTGCAGGACAAAGATAGCTAACAAGCTAGTTTCCATGTTGTTGTTTTTTTGCTAAACTAGTTTAACCTTGCGCTCCACGACTGTAACATTTGCTAACCTCTTTCCTGACTTTAATATTTTAACTTGACAGACTTTAATGACACTCTATTTTTTTTTATATACTTGAAGCAGTTTAGGAACAAAGCCTTTATGAAAGATTAAGCAAGGGCTTTATTTTGAAGGGTAAAGCAGGAAGCTGACTCGTGTTTTCGGTGTTTTGACAGCAGCAGCAGCGGGCTGCAGCATGCCCGGTCAGTGAATCACATGTCTGCACCGTCCCCGTTATCCGCTGGTATAAATACAAGCAGCAGAGAGACCTGGGCAGCTTCAGACGGTCTGGAGTCTCAGGAAACAAACAGAGGTGAGTCAGAGATGTTTTTATCTTTTGTTATGACGAGAGTTTGCAGCTGAAAGATGCTCCCAGAAAACTGTCTCTAATGCAACCTGATGTCTGTTGTTGTTAAGATAAATTAGAAAATAAAAGTGCAAAACAGTAGCTGCGGTTTTATAGGATTTTTTTCTTCCATGAATTGTCAGATTATAAATATTTGTCGAGTTTCTATTATAAAATAATGTTACCTTGAGTTGTTTTTCCTCACGTTAAAGTGCTGACTGTGGTGAATGTTTGTATTGCCTACTCATGGGTGTGACCTCCATTTCTGGATGAAAACAACTGGATTAGGGAGGATGACATCATATTGGGATGAATTACTTTAATACACTGTAAACACACCCAGCAGTAATATAAGCTGGACAGCTTGTGTTGTCTTTGTTTGTGTGTTCTGACATGAAGCGTGTTTAAAAGGTATTTAAACTCAACCTATTATTATTATTATTGTTATGAATAACTTGTTTAATAATGAACTGTATGCATAAATAAGTAATGAAGAAAGTATAGCCTACATGCAGGATGGAATATAAGGGGAGCATTTAAACATCATTCACTTATTGTAATAATCCTCCAGATTTGCATACGCTGCTGAAAAGCTGGAACTGACCTTAATATTTTCATAACATATGACAAGTGAATCCTATGAGTGCAAAAATCCCCAAACACTCAGAATGAGGCCATATGCACCGGTGGCCCATTTATTTCAAATGTAGCTCCGATGATCCAGATTGGATTGTTCTTTCTTATTTTAGATCTGGGAAACACGTTTTTTTTCTGCAGGTTCAGGCTTCTCACGAGGAGGAGCAGCAACTTCCCTCGCAGTTATTAGCTCATCTAAAAATAATACCAAAAAGGATACTGACGAGAGCAACAACGGACTGTTATACTAAAGAAACACATGGATGAGACTTTACTGAGCCCTTAATAGAAACCTCACATGCTACAACAGTACAGCTGTGAGTTGAGAAAACAGAATTTAGGATAAAGTAAAGTGAACTGAAATGATATGAAAGTGGTGAAAACTTGTGCAAAGAAATCAAATCAAGCAATCAGCATTCAATCAGCAGTGATTATTCACTATTATGTAACACTGTAAAGTATATGGGTTTAAGTTACTATAATAAGAATAACATTTCCTACTGGTACATATTAAAATATAGCTTCAACTTGTGTTTATTGCCATTGTTGATGAATTGTGTCTGATTTACATGAAACACAAAGAAAGCTGGAAATGATTCACATTTGGAACCTCTATGAAAGTTGGAGGCTTTACACATTTAGTTTAAATAAAAAGATTATTAATGAACAACGAGCTTCTTACTGTACTGGATAGGGTCATACGTAACATATTGTGTCACATAACGACGGTAGGAAATATAGACTGGCATGAATTGGAAGAGAATAATACTTTAATATAATGTAAAAAAAATACAAAAAATTGAACTTCAGACACATAATACTTGTGCTACTTATGTAGAAATATTTCACAGTGATGTGTCTGTTTCAGCTGAACTGCTTGTTTTGGATGTGGACTCAATAAAAAAAATCCCAAACAGAGCATCTGGTGCCGATGTGATCCCCCTCAGAAACCTTTCTTCTGTAAAATGTACAGATGTTTTTCTTGTATTTCACTTCATAAAGATAAAAATCTAACTTAAGTGGACGGACGTGGAGGCGACATCTGGACGGGAGGACGGGAGGGTCAGATTGCATTCTTTAAGTTGTGTAACCAGGATCCCTGCAGATTCAGTTCTGCAAATAACATAGTAAATGATTCCTCCCCTGTCGCCTTCTTTTCCTTTGGTTCGTTTAACTTTCTCAGTATTCCTCTCTCTCCGGCCCTGCCTGTGTTTTCTCTGCTTTTTTTTTCATCATTATTTCCTCTCTCTGCACGTCAATGTTTACTCCTTCTGCTTTTTCGCCCCGTTAAAAAAAGCTTCTTGATTCCCTGTTGACAAACCTTCCAGGAAGTTGCATGCTGTAATTAAGTAAATGCTTCGTTGTAAACTGAGTAATGACCTTGTTGTGTAAGCGTCTGCAATTTGCTGCAGTGTAGGTGTTTAACTGGTGAGCTCATACAGAGACCAGAAAGTGGGACAGACATTTTTTTTTTCTTCCCCCAGGTGGGCGTCCACAGTCCTGCTGGTTCTTTCAGAGAGACGGTGACATTTTGTTCTGAAGAGAAGATTAAAGAGACATCCAGAGAGTTTCTTTAACATTCTTTAAACTTAAGAGTTGCTACTAGCTTTATCACAAGAAGGGAAGAAAACACAACGAGCATTTTTGCAGATAAATGGACCAATAATCAGTAAAAGCAACAAAATCTAGATTTAGAGGTGGCTGATAGGGTTAGGTAAGTTCTAGTATCCAATAAATTAGGTTCCTGTTTAAACCATAGATTGTATAAAAAACATGGACGTAGTCCCGGTGACATCAATCATCGGTGTCTGATGAGGTGTTTTGACGCCCATTGGTGGTGGTCGCTGTATTGAAAATGCTGTCTCCATGCAACGTTCAATCGGTCTAGAAAATGGCAAGAAGGTGGGTCTACACCGCACCCACCTGTCAGTCAACCTCGACTCATGCAAATGTATTCAAATCTACTCAAAACTCTTGGCCTTCATAAATCAAAATAATTTCTATCTGACTGTAAATAATTCCTGCTGTAAAAATGGGCATTTGAAGATGGGTTCGATTGGGGATTTCTTGGCTTTTGGAGCCAGCCTCAAGTGGACAGTCGAGGGACTGCAGTTGTTTTGCAAGCGGTCCCCACCCCTAGACTCCACCTCAACCAGGCTGCTTGGAAATCCGTCTTAAGTGGGAGGGGAGCCAGGCCCATCTGCCCGAGCAAATATAACACAAGCTTGCAGTTTCATCTGTTTCCCAGGCTACATTTGCAAGGTGTTTGTCTTCAAACATGGCCTTCAAACTTAGTGTTGGCCCAAGCTATAAAGCCAGCCCGCTGTATTAGATCTCACTAACACTGTATTACCTACAGACAGGTTACAAAATCCAGAATGGTGGAGGCAGCAGATCCATGCCTGTGGTTTGGGAGTTTTAAGAGTCACATACTGAATGTCTGCAATTGATGTTGATATGCTTTCTAATCAGGTCTGCATTCCTGTATGCCATATGATAAGGGTTGTATTTTCTTTTTTCCCCAACTTGGCTTTTTATAGCTAGCAAAAGTGCTTTAAAAAATATATAATTTCTTTGTTTTACAATTACAGTTTAGAGTACAAAAGGGAGGATTATCTGTGGCTGCAGAAATAATCAACAGTGAGAGAGATTTGCACGGCCTGGGAAAAGCTCCATGACTGTCCATCCGTCTGCTGCTGACTGTCTCTTTCTGTCTTTACCGTCTGAGTCAGTGTGAAGGAAGACAATCAAGGGTTACAGTCGCTCTCTGTAAAAGCTAACATTGTCATTGTGGGCAGCTGACCAGGCACACACCAGTAGGTTGTTAACAGAAAGAGGCTGTTTGTTCTCTTTCATTGAAAGGCACAGTTTGGTCAAAGTCACATGAAAAATAAAGACGTGAGGTCAGCTTGAAGGGAAGGTCCTTGCTGGTGTTTGGTGAACGACACGGGGTAGGAAGGAAACGATGCATTCAGCAGGCATGACTCTGAATTATTTATCAGTATTGATCCATGCAGTTATTTTTATGTAATGCTGTGTAAGGGTGGAAAACTGCTGCGCAAGCCTGGTCATTTTTTTACTGCGTAGCTCTCCATCTGTTTTTTTTTTTTTTTTAAAGAGCCTCTATCGCCCTCCAGTGGACAAAAAGCGTCACTACAACAACAGAACAGAACAGAAGGAGGGCAAAACTGAACCTTTTTAAAAATGCAGGACTGATGTGTTTTTAATTCTTCTACTTCTTCTTCTCCAGGATTTTTTGTCATCTTTGCCTGCTGGCCCCCGTGGACGTCAGAGAGGATGTTAATGATGATGATGATGATGAGGAAGAAGGGGTCCAAGGGCCTCGCCTTGTTCGCACTTCTTGTGGCCTCGGCCAACTGCGTCCTTCCTCCAACCAAGGACGACCTTACCCGTAAGTTTCACTGAAGAACACTTTAAAGGGTCTCTTCACACAAATAATAAAATAAACCATTTGATTTTGTATTCTTCACTTTGTTATTAGTTTATTAGATAACTGGACGAGACTATACAGTTACCACTACATCTTTTTTTTTGTTATTTTGGGGAGGTTTTTGCCTTTATTGGATAGGACAGAAGAAGAGGGACAGTTGGAAGGAGAGAGAGTAGGGGATGACATGCAGCAAAGGTCCGAGGTCGGATTCCAACCCACAGCCGCTGCAACGAGGATTACAGCCTCTGTACATGGGGCGCTCAACATAACATTTAAATATGTTATTTTGGTTACTTCATTCATGCTTCAATGAAAAGGACAAACACTGAATTCAGTGTTTCTGTATTTTTTTCTCATAAAAACCTTTTTTATTTGAATAAAATGAATAACCAAATAAAGAGTTTTAAAAAAATCCAAGTTATATTTGGGAATTGCCTCGGTCGTCTGTAGCCTAGTGGTTAGTGAGCGCACCATGTGCAGAAGCTGTAGTCTGCCAAGTGGACGGCCCAGGTTTGAATCCGACCTGTTGCTCCTTTCCTGCACGTCACTTCCCACTCTCTCTCTCTTCCTGAATTCTGACTCTGTCCACTGTCCTGTCTCTCAATAAAGGCTCAAAAAGACAAAAAGAAACCTTTAAAAATTGTGCTGGGGAAATGAGATCAGATGAGCGAAAAAGTGTAGGACTAAAGAACCTTTTACAAGAAGTTACACCTGCAGAAAACTTGTGATGAACGTGTTTTTGCAGAGATTTCCCTTCTGGCCGAGGAGTACCTGGGGAAACAGATCGAAAACGCTGTCAACGGAGTGAAGGAGATGAAGACTGTGATGCAGAAATCTTCTGAGGCGCACAAGAGGTTTTTGGATGCCCTGAAGAAGACCAAGGAGCAGAAAGAGGTCAAAACATGTCATCAAACTTTTCACACAGAATGAGACCGAATTTTTGAAAATATATTGATTAATGGATTCAAATGTCTCTTCATAAATACAATTTCAGTTATGATTTACCGGAACACATAATGGCTTGATTAGTGCCAATACATTTTCTCATCATATTGATGTTACAAGACAAGATCTTCATCCACAAAACAAAAAGAGCAGCAGGATGTTATCAGGTAGAAACTCGGTGAATGTGACTGATTGAACAGCTGTAGAAAGAAGGTTCTTTAAATTCATTCAAAGCAGTCGTCAAACAAACAACATAAAAACATTTATCAATCCAACAGTGATGTCTGTCCCTGCAGGAGGCGATGCTCACAGCTCAGGAGATGGAGACCAAGCTGGAGCAGGAGGAGGAGGTGTGCAACGAGACCATGAAGGCTCTGTGGGAGGAGTGTAAGCCCTGTCTGAAGAACACCTGCGTCAAATACTACTCCAGATCATGCAGCAGCGGATCAGGACTGGTGGGACGTCAGGTTAGACCATCACATTCATACACATATATATACTCGTCCTAGATAAAGTGTGGGGCTTTCATGCCTTCGCTCTCTTATGAACTCACTCGAGGGCGGCGGTGGTGGTTGAGGGACGAGGCAGTCCGATGGTGGAGGCTCGGCGTCAGGGCGGTCGGGTGGTAGTAGTTTAAATGTTGAAGGTTTTGATTCATTCTCCTCCTCCTGTCTGCAGCTGGAGGAGGTGCTGAACAGAACGTCTCCCTTCTCCATCTGGATCAACGGGGAGAAGATCGACGTCCTGGAGAGGGAGGGACAACGACAGAGCAAAGAGTTCAAGAACCTGGAGGACAAATACACGGAGATGGCTGATGGAGTGAACAACATATTTACAGACAGCATGAAGGTACAGTCAGAAACACTGGACACAGAGACTCTTATTGACTTAAATTACAGGACACAATTAAGAGTGATAAACATAACAGCTAAAGGATCTGAAACACAGTCAACCATCTTTCAAACTGTGACAACACTTTTAGAATAAGGAATAGACTAAATCCTTTAAAGTGGGTCACAGGTATTATAGTTCAGTGTCTGTTTTGTTCTCAGGTTGCTGATCACGTGCACTACAGCCCTCCCGTGTTCTTCCTGGGGCCGTTCACCCGCCACAGCAGAAGCATTCGCTCTCTGTTCCGCGACCCTTTCCACGGCTTCCATGATCTGTTCTCGCCCATGATGGGCATGGGCAAGAACTTCTTCAGCTCCATGGGCTCCATGATGGACTTCGACACAGACATGACTCCTAATGAGGGTACACATCACATGACATACTCTACTCCCATGAGCAGTGAAGATGTCTTTAAAATTAAACTAAAAAACTATCTGTTGCAGTTTATCAGATCTCTTTCCTGCTCATTGATTTAAAAATAATATCTGAAAATAACAAACATTTACATTTTATTTTTACCTGAAGAAGAAGACAAATTGACTTTAAAAATGATTTGTAAAAAGTCCTCAAAGTAACTAAATCAAGTTTTGAAAACTGCTTAAATAGATCAGCGTTCTGAGGCGAGATGTCTGTTCTCTTTATGGACTGTATCAGCGATGATTAAAGTTTGACATGTCGGACTAGTATGATTTTCTTAGTAAGACATGTGAAAGAACAAAAAGAGAGAAAACCGGCCTCCGCGAAATCTAATGTTGGGCTTAATTTGACTGCATCAAAATGTTGTCAAAGCACCGCCGTCACACCCAGGGCCCAGATAAAATGTGCACATGCTGAGTGAGAAAGCATGGCTCGATTACGTAGAATAATTATTTCTACTAACTGTGAGAAATTCAAACTTAGTGCCATCAGATTAGTGAGCGTCCCTGAAGGGTTTTCAGTCAGTTTTAAGACATGCATGTCAACTTTGTTTAGGAGGTTGTTAAGTGGAAAAAAAAAAAAAAAAACCCTAGTGTTTGTTTCTGGACACAGACGGCGATCTGAACGAAGACGTGGTCATCACCAAACCTTTTGGTAACGGACAGATGACCTGCAGAGAGATCCGCCGCAACTCAGCCGGCTGCATCAGGTTCAGAGACGAGTGTGAGAAATGCAAAGAGATCCAACATGTGGGTAAGTGTGCGGCATTATTCTAAGATCAGGAGGAGACATGAGTGAAACATCTGTCTCTTTAGCTGCCAAAATAAAACAAATAAAACGTCTTCATCTTTACATCATTGACGCTCACTCTAACCTCACACTCTCTAATGGTCGCCCTCGTCCCCCACAGACTGCTCCGGTAAGAGACCTCTGGAGGGGCCGCTGAAAGAGGAGCTGGAGGCGGCGCTGGCCATGACCGAGCGTTTCACTCAGCAGTACAATAACCTTCTGAAGAGGTTCGAGGAGCAGATGTTCAACACCTCCTCCATCGTGGATCTCCTCAACAGACAGTTCGGCTGGGTGTCGTCTCTGGCAAACAACACCAAGGACGACATCTTCAAGGTTCAGACGGTATGTCGACCCGCTCGCTGCCCTGCTGCTACGACTTCACTGAGGCGCTGCATCCATTCTTTATCTGCGCTTACTGGTGACGCTTTTTAGACTGGTACAGAACATGATGGAGACATAATCTTAAAGCTGCAGTATGCAACATGTTTTTATTTAAGTTTGCTTGAATACATTTTTATCATTGCATGTCACTAACATTATTACATTAAAATGGAATTTAACAGATATTTATTGCCATTGGTAGAAGCAACGACAGAGAGCGAAAGAAATAATAACAACAGAAATGTTTCATTCATGTGTGTCTGATCTGTGTCTGTCACTGCTCTTCTTTGTACTTAGTTTTTAAAAAACGTTCTGAATCAAATATCCAATCAGGGATAGATTGCATCTAACTAGCCAATCACAGCGACTCTGTGAGGAGAATGTTTGTGTGAAAAATATTGAAAACCTTAAATTAACAATCAAAAATTCCCCATGATAGTCTGGTTTTATGAGATAAGAAGTCTTTGTCGAGAGTTTGAAAGTCTAAAGAAAACAAGGAAAATACACGATTCAACTGATCTGTGCAAAAGTTTTATTACAAATAATTCAAAAAGCAAGGATGTGCAAAGAGGATGAGGTGTGTTGATCAGTAAATCAAAGTATCTGCTGACGGGTGAGTGGACGATGTGTCTGACAACAAGACGGCAGCGACTCTTCACAGGCCAGAAGGCCGTCATAATAAAAGAGTTAAAAACGAGATAAAATGTAAAAATGTTGAAATTAAATATAAAAAAAAAAAATCTAATTCAGAATTATAAGATTCAAAGTAATGCAAATAAAAAAAGATAAGTTAAAAATATTGAAATAGAAGGAAGAAGAATTTAATAACACAGAAAGACAACGTATGAGAGCATAGAGAATCATAATGATGATCTATTTTAAACTGAGGTAAAATTATAAATTATCAGACAATGTTAAAATTATGTTGAAAAAGTCATAATGATAAAAAAAATAATCTTGACATTTTGAGATTAAATGTAGAAAACTGAAGTTGAAAATAAGATCAAAAAAAGTCTTACAGAGATAACTTTAGCGCCTCTGTTCCTCAGGTGATCTCCAGGGACTCTGTCGAGAAGCCAGGTGAGACAGAGAAGCAGCCCGGAGAGACTCAGGTGTCCGTGCGGCTCTTTGACTCGCCACCCATGAACTTCAACGTGCCGGGCGACATCCCCTGGTCCGACCCCAAGTTCTCTGAGGTGGTAGCCCAGGAGGCTCTGGACCGCTACAAGGAAACCACCGTGTGAGTGTCGAGCAGAGAGTCATGCAGGAAATAAAGAGTAACACGAGAGGATTCATACCATTCTCATGTCTTTAAAGGAAGACTGTGTGACATTTTACACATAAATACATCAAGTAAATCCTCTGTAAATGTCTCTCTGAGTCATGACTGTGTACAATGAGTTAGAAGCTAAGTCCCGCCAGCTGTACTGTTGTCGAGCCGTGTTTACGTGGACGGGACGGCGCTGTGTATAAAGCTGTTCTAGTCATGGACTGGAGAAAAGAAGAATAACAAAGTCTCACTGCTCATTTGGATGTCACTTAAGGGTCACTTTGAGTTACTCTGTGTCAATTTATGTAAAATGTGAAGCTATGAGTTAACCAAAGTGTGCTAACATTAGCATGCTAACACAACAACGTGGGCGACAGGCAATAGCAACTCGAGCAATCGTCAATTTTGTCCGCCGCTTGTGCTTAATGGTGCTTAATTATGATGCGTTCTTATTCGTAACTCCTTGGTGCCGATGCGAGTGAAGAGGGGTTGGAGGTGTCCTGCTGGAGGAGAGCGGAGGCTTGGTGTCAGTCAGCAGTTTGTTTTGGTTTCATGCCGGTGCTCAAGGGCGACATCTACTGGAGTCGCACATTCCTCCTGTAGCTACTTTTAAAAGTGTCCACAGAGTTCACTACTCTCAGATCCTGAGGAAGACAGTTCTCCAACGTTCAGGTGCTGCAACCTTAACGGCACAGTCTCCTTTTTGTTTTAATTCTACTCCTGACCTGCAGTCCTCAATATTAACTCTTTAGACTTTGACCTCTGAGACGGGGGAACTGGATCAGACTTGGTAATGGATTCAAACACAAACACTCCCATGAAGGTACAGGATGTACTCTGGATCAAAAAGTTGCACATTCTTCCTTTAAAATTCTTCTGATCGCTCCGTCTTTAATTTGAGGGGGGGAAATGAACATGTACTTACTTTCTTAGGAGATAAATGACTAATGGACCGTGTTTTCTTTTTGTTTTCACAGTGTGGTCAAATAAAGTCCAGCTTGTGCCCTCCAACCTGCTGACAAGAGAATGTTCTGGAAACATCACCTAAATCCCACCTGGAAGACCCTCTTCTCTCCAAGTCCTGCTTTTGCAAACAACACGGTTTAACCTCAGAGATGTCGTGGTCACATTAGAGCTCTTTGTGCCGCTGTCCGAGAAGACTTTCACTAAATGTAGACAAAAGGCCTCCTCATGTTTAGACTGTAGAAGCTCTAACATCCAAACCTTGCAGGGCTTTCTTAAAACAAAGTTCCAAAGCACTCAAAACGAGTCACGCTTGACTTTTCCAATAAGAGCTAAAATGTTATGTGTCTGTCTCTGAAATTCTTTATTCAGCCGTGCTTACAGATTTGAGATGGAAAAGATATTTCCTCAAGAGTCTGCTTCAGTGACTTTTAACGACCTGAGCTGCCCTTCTGCAGATCTCTGATAGCGGCTATCGGAGTTGGTTGAAACGGTTGTTTGCTGGAGTTAAACGCACTGATTGTAGAGATTACAGTCGGGGAATAGGAAGTAGATTACGTCCACGATTGCTTTAAGCCGCTCTGTACAGCAAAGAAGCAATACGTAGAGTTGAAATAAAAACCTGCTCAAACCCACTCAAGTGTCTTTTATTCTTTTCAGTCAAACTTTTCTCATGAACCTGGGCTTCTTTTGACAGTGAACTTTATTTTAAGAGTGGTTAAAACCTTTGTGTAGTCTTGTAAATGGTAAATGGACTTGAGCTTGTATAGCTCTGTTCTCGTCTTCTGACTACTCAAAGCGCTTTTACACCTCAGGTCACACCTACACATTCACACTCATTGGCAGAATTAACTAATCTGTTCATACTCAATCATACACCGCTGACAAAGCAGCGGGAGAAATTCGAGGTTGAGTGTCTTGCCCAAGGGCACATCAGACATGTGGCTGCTGAAGCCGGGAATCGAACCCTCGACCTTCTGACTGAGAGGCTACCAACTGAGCCACAGCCACCCTGAAAACAAATAAAAAGACACAGACAGACAGCATCTAGACTACAACACACAAACACGCACAAAACTACAAACACATTCAAGAAAACTACAAAACAACTAGAAATGTACCACAAAACTAAAAAGGAAAATGCAACATCTAAAATGAGACAAAGTCTAGATGTTAAAACCTGATTTCAGTGTTTTGATCAGCTGGAAAAAAAGAGTTCAATAAAGAGCGCAGTGTTTTAAAATATTGTGCCGTTTTTATTTTTGTGTAAAAATCACACAGCTGCTAGTCGACTCTGCAGAGATACAGTACATCCATGCAGTTAAACATCTAGGATCCCACAGCCAAGAGAGAAGGAATTAAATAGAATATTCTTTCGCTGTTAGTCAGCAATTAATGCAAATTTACATATGAGTCCAAAAAGTGTGTTTTCATATACAATATACAACTCAGACCTGGGAGCAAACAGCATTCAAAATCCCATCAAAGACTTTTTGTTGACAATTGATTGCTTCTGCCTGCCTGGATTGCCTTTTTTTTTGGAGGAGGGGAGGTTCAGGAGCTGCTGTGCTAGCAAACATTAATCGATCCCATGAGAAGGTTTTTTTGTTTTTTAACAGGGTTTTAAATGGTATTTGTTCCAGGTCTGGTAACAACAGAACACACTCACACACACACACACACACGCGCAAACACACACACACACACACCAAGTACATCATCGTCCTCAACAGCAGAAAAAAGAAGGCGAGCCTTGATACGACAAGGAAGAGAGAGCTCAGTCAGCTGCTGTGGAAACCTGAACGCCGGTCAGGGGGGAGGAGGGAGGAGGGGGGGGGGGGGGGGGAGTAAGGCTTTTAGAAGAAGACGGATTCTTGGAACACACAGGAAGCTCCAGGGACAAAACATTACGATTTAAAACAAAAATACCAGAAAGGAGACGGGGTACTGACACTAAAGTTTCCTGGGGGTTCAACTGAAGAAATAAAACTCAAGTGGTTCATCACCTTCTTTTCTTCTTAAAGCATCTTTAAATACACGAGACAGACGAGAACACCATGCGGGGTTAAAAGAAAGCAAAAAAAAAAGACACATCAAAAAGAAGTGAGGAGGAAAAGGAGGGGGTTTAGTTCAAAGTGCAGTTGGGTCATTCAGGTCTCCCATTCTGCTGACTGCGCTCCGTGTTCTAGCTTCATCTACAACCAGCGAGGGGTCGTATCTTGCAGATTAAGGGTGAAAGTGCCCTGATTAAAAAGAAAAACCAACAACACTGATCTGGAGTTTAGTCCCCCCCTCTGGAGCCGGCTGGTGCTTCAAGAGGAGGGAAACGGACTGCTCGTCAGTGCCCAAAGAAAAACCAAAAAAAAAAAAAAAGGCAAGATGATTCACAAACATACAGTAAATGGTGTTTTTTTTTTTTTTTGGAAGATCTAAGATACAAAAAGTCTGAGTATACTGCTCACACAGTTGCTACTATCATAGTACAAACAGCTAAGTATAGTTGGTGTGTGAAGATGTATCGCCCCGTACTTGCATAGTGCCGACTGCTCGATCGGAAAAAAAAAAAACACAGCTAAATTCTCAAACATCGACTCGTTTCTGCGTCCTCAGTTTGGATCTGTGCTGGGAAAATTTCACAGGAACACTTCTTCATGGATGTCGCCTTCTGGAGCCAGGCAGCAGGATTATCTTCAAACCCGTCAAGTCTGTCTTTTTTTTTTTTGACAAAATGTATTTTTTTTTCTCCTCCAGGTGAAGTCGAAGACTGGAAATAAGAAGTCTTAAAAAAAAAGAAAAAAAAGAAGCTGAAATGTTTGATGTACACAAGTGAAACCTGTAGGAAGGTAAAAGGTTCTTGTTTTGTTTTTTTCTTTTAAACACAGCCCAAGTAGAGGTGAGAGAGCAGAGTGACAGTTCAGTCATTTGGCATTAAGTTAAACCATTCAGTCACATCAAACCCCAAACACTGTGTAACATGAAGAAAAGAAGACAACGCATGTTCACTCACATACACACACACACACACACACACACACACACACACACACACACAGGCAAACAAACACATTTATGTCGACTTCGAGGGGCAGTGAGAAGAAGGACTTGAGTCAAAATAAGCCTTCACTTTGACGCTTTGCCCATAGGCCTCAAGCCCAAAAACTCCCGTCTAGAGGAAGCCCAGAATGTTTTATGAGGGCGATCGACCACACCAAACTCCAGCCAAAAAAAAAAAATCACAATTTTACATTTATTGCAAACTAGCTGATGTAGAGTCCAAGTCCAGACTCGCTCATGTCCTTAAAGGGTGTAACGTGCGTTGAAGCATGACTCTGTGATCCTTTACAAACTACTTTTCAACACAGCGGCACTCAAAGGGTGTGACGTTCAGTAGAAAGACATATCTTTGACGATATTTAAGATCGCTTTTAAATGCATTAAGAGTCATTTATCCCAGAATTTTTCTGTAAACGAATAAGCATTCACAGATGCAAAAGTGAGTTTAAAAAATACTGAAGCGCTTCCTTAAATTAGCCGGATTTTAAAGGGAGTTTGGTGTGGCAGAGTCTGCAACCCCGAGACAGAAAAAAAAAAAAACATAAAGGTGCTGACCTCATGGAAGTTACTGAACAAGAGCAACAAAAAAAAAAACAGTCACACATGACGAAACACAGCGTCTTTCTTCTTCAGTCATTCAGAGAGTAAAATAAACGGACACCAGCAGTTTGTCTTCAGATCGCACTCGCGGCTTCTTGTCAGCCACTTATGGTTGTCCTGGTGTTTGATGTCTTCACACTTAACGCCTCTCCTTCGAGGAAATTGAAAAGTGCCAGTTTGTAAAATCCCCACTCCGCGCTCCGCTCCAGTCACATCTTCTTGGCGAGAACGCGCTCTCAGGTCCTTCTGGTTTCTGATTAATAAGACGGGTGATTGAGCCGTACGAGCTTTAACAGAGCACCCTGCAGCAGGTCGATGTCTCCAGGGAAAGCCAAGATGTTTGAAGGATGAAGGAGAGAGGGATTCACACAGCGTTTGCTTAAGATTTAAAAAAAAAAAAAAAAAACTACAGCAGAGTTTCCCCTCCTCACGTTGGTTAAAGATGAGAGAAAGGTCTGAGCTGCTCCAGCTGCACTTCCAGGGATATCCTCTCTTCAAGCAGGTCCTGAAAAATAACACATTAAAAGGTGATCTCTTTGTTTGGACAGAGGAGAAGGAGTCAGAAAAGGAAAACATTTACATCTTTTGTACCTTCAGCTGCTGCTGCAGTTCACTGTTGAGTCGTGCCAACACCGTGTTCGTCTCCTTGTTTCTTCTAATTGAAGCTTGAATCGCCTTTTTGTCCTTTCCCACTGACCTGGAAACACACAAGAACAAGCTTTTTTTTTTTTTTTTTTACTAAAATGACATGCATGCCAAGATATCAATGTCAATTTTAAAGATCTTCCTGAGTCTTTTAAAGACACCAGTGGAGTTTTGTACCTGGGAATGGAGGGCTGAGTGGCCAGAACAGCGGCTATGACGTTGGATTTCTGCTGGCCGTGTGGCTCGTCCTCCGGTCGGAGCTCGTCTTCAGATTTCAACCTTCGTCGGACAGGTTTTGGAGGAGGCGCTATCGGACCAGACGAACCCTTGGCCCCCTTAAAGAGAAACAAGACAGGGAGGAAAATCAAAACAAACTTGAATTCCAACAGTTGCAAAACAAATCAAATTGAATCATTTTTGGTTTCAGACTATCAGTGCTTCAAACTGCTTCTTTTGAAGCCTTAACATCTGGATCTGGAAAAGTGTGGTTGTTCATTTCTGCATCTTTTTGATCCATAGACAAAAGATTCATCAATATATCAAATATATGATTTACAGCTGAATGGATGCAGACAGACAGAAGTGTTAACTAATACAACTTGCTAAACTACTTCTGATACTAACGATGTGACAACATCTGGTAAACATCTTTATTCACTTTTTCTGGTACTGCTTTGAGTACAAGTACACTCCTTTTATTCCTGTGAGAGAAATGTTTTGACTCACAGAGTTGACAGTAGCTGATGCTCTCTCGTCTGCTTGGCCGTCACTCTTCACCGTTCTTAAAGGGCCGGCTCCCTCTGATGGCTTCTCCGCCTAAAGACACAACAAAGAATATGTTACGGGGGATAGTCTATCAATAAGAAACGCAAGCGTGAACAAGTTACTCAGGAAGATTTCTGAGGCAATTTTGCCCGTGTTATGTCTCTATAGCTGCCTCCGATGGGAGTTCAGGAGCAGAATGATTTTAATGAACCATCCCGCCTCTGGGATATTTACATTCAAGGTGATGCTTAAAAGTCCCACCACGAACAGCAATGTAAAAGGAGCTTTTGTTTTGAAGCTTTGACTGTAGGAAGCCATCATCATCAATTAAATGGCAGATCTCAATGTGGTGTGTGAAACTGTCTGAAAGGTGGGAAAAGACAAAAAGGAGGTGCATGACCTCCACGTGAAGTCCTACCTGTCCAGGCTCACTGTGGATATCGACCTCTGGCAGGCTGGAAGGCTGTTCAGACGCAGCGAACGTCTGAAACTGGCTGAAGTCTGCAAAATTGGGCTGCTGGGGGATCTGTTGGGGTGAGGTGGCTGTGAGCACCGGCCCTGCTCCCGGTGCAGCCTCAGACTCAGAGCGAAGCCCGGTGTGTGGCAACGATGTCTGCGGAGAAAGAAAAAGGGGGATGAGTGGTGATTCATGTTGAATTTAAAGATTGCTACCTGAACGCTAAGAAGAGTTTTATTTCACCTGTGTAGGCAGAGGTCGAGGAGGCACGGCGGGAGGGTAAGCTATGGCGGAGGATTGTGGTTGTCCTGGTGCAGTGGTGGCAGCGAAGGTGCGGTTCATGTCGAGAGACGAGGAGCGAGAGTGGGAGGGGTGGGGGCGGGGCGGGGGTGGAGGAGGGGCAGCAACCACCTTCAGAGCCTCTGGAGACGTACCCGAATGAGACCTGAACACAAAGATGAAAGATTATGGAAGAAAGGATGACATCATTAAAAAAAACAAAAAACAATGCAATTCATTAAAACCGAAAGGGAAAGAAAGTTGCAGATAAACAAGTCTGCTCTTCATAACTTTAAACATTCATCAAACAACATGTGGTCCAAGAAGATTGAGTCATACTGGTGGGGGGAAAGAACAGTTAGTGAGCTGTAAATTATTGGGAGAAATAATAAATACAAAAAAACATGTGAAGAGAGCTCATTGAAAAAAACTGACCTCTGTCTTGTGATTGGCTCCTGGTCCGAGGTGTAGGAGTCTGAACTGCTGTAACCATCACCTTCATAACAGAAAAATAAAGAAAGGTCTTTGATTATTGAATAAATGCAGGATTATGTCCACATTTAAAAATGATGGTCAGTTCTGACTTGATACTCAAAGTTTCTCCAGTCAGAATAAAATACATTTTTCACAGGCGGCTATAACTCTCTTTTTTATAGGGCTGTGTTTTTTATCACCCTGAAGTAAACACACTGAAGTTAAAAACATGTGCAGTCAAAGTTAATATCATGAAATAAAGTTACTTTATAAACGTTATCCATGCTGCTGAAAACATACCTACAAACTGTAGAGATTATAAAATCAAAGTCTGTTTACCGCTCTAGGGGAGTAAATATGTAAAAAGCATATTGCCATGTTGGCTCCAAAAGGAGGTATGTTAGGTCTCATTCATTTACTCAAGTGATGTCACTGAGGTCAGCATTGGTTGGGGCCAAAGGCCAACAAAATCTGCTTCAAATCATCTGAATCTGACCAAACTCTGAGCAGTAGGGTGGCATTGTGGGTAATGTAGGGGCCATGACAATTAAAAATGATTTGTGAGCTTAGATTTATGACACAGCTCCACTGGTTTAATTATTTTGAGTAAAATGTCCATTTTTTTTTTCTGACAGCGTTTCCTTTACTCACCTACAGAGGTGGCGGCTACAAACTTCATGGAGGCAGGTAATTTGGTTTCTTCAGGCATTTCAGGAGGCTTTGCCAGCAGTGGACTGGTAGGATGGTTGTGGTCTAAAGGTTTGAGAAAGAACAGAGAAAACGTTGAGTTAACTCAACTTTAGTCAGTTATACAGAGGAAAAGCAGTCGCCTAAAGCGGACAGCGAGCAGTCTTACTTCTAATTCTGCATAAAATATCTGCAGCAGCAGATTAGCGTGGCCACAGATATTTATATAGTGTGTAAATGAATAATAAGACCAGGCTCATTTTGTTTAATGATGTACGTCTCAATAAACACACTCACTCTGCAAACGTTACGGGTAAAACAACACTCTGGACTGTTTACAGCGCAGTCTTTTTTTAGGGTTGTGAAAATGTTCTCTGATCCTCCGATACCACTTTTTAAAATAATACAAAGTGCCAAAGCTTTAAAATAAATTTCGGATCGTCAGCCATATTTTCTAAGCTTGATCCAAAGACAACCAGACTAGTTCTTCCAAGATCTTCAACCAGTCCAGTACCATGACCTGGATGACATCAGTCATATTTCTAACTGTAGGCTGGCACCAGTCAAAGAGACAGGCTTAGTCTGCTTACACAGATCCGGTGCAGCCCAGTGCTGGTATCTTCTCTTATGCACATAGTTTGTTTTGTTTGTGTTTTGCCTTTAATCAAATTCATTAGTGATTTAAATCCCATCATGATGATATCATTTAAAAGAGTCAATAGAAAACAGAAAAGATTTCATTACAACAAGCTTGCTGCTGCTTAAATATTACCGTAATGTAAACAGATTACACCGTCATTAACACAGTAATAAATGATGAAGTCAGAGTTCGTCTCACCGCTGCCAGTCCTCTTCAGCTCCATCTCCTGCATGTGGATCTTACTGGGTGTCATCCGGATGGGGACTGGGTGAACGATGGCGGTGTCCTGCAGGACGGACGGAGGGACAGGAGGTCAGAGAAAAGTAGAATAATGCTTGGTGCTTGGAGGGAGAGTATCACAGAAGGGGACATGTTTGTAGTCCATGACGTTTTGCAATCAGTTTTCTTGATTTTTTTCGTCAGCTTATTTGATTGTCTCCATAGCAACCCCATCTTATATGGAGCGTGTTTTTCCTGCATCATTGCCATATTAACTAAAGAAAAAGATTTAGATACTTCTTCCACCACCACCACCACCCAAACTAGTGTGCATGTTATATCTTTGCAGGTTGGACTCCTGAACTTGGCCCTGTGATTGATGTCTACACAAACTCTCTCCATCCCACATGTCCTCTCTCTCTTCAGCTGTCCTTTCAAATAGCGGCAAAAAGGTCAAAAAATTATCTAAAAGGGAAAATACGATGGTATAAAATATACATGTATGTAAATATCAATGCATGCATATGTCTATTTGTAGCAATATTTGCACTGTCAAAGTAGAGTGCAGACTGCATCATGTGGTAGTAAATAGAGTAATTGTGCAGAGATGTACATGAGAAGGAGAAGAACTCATTAGTGACAAAACTAAATTCAGGACAAACTTTGAGCATTAAACTTTTCAGAACCACAGTTTTGAGTAATGACCACATTTATCATATTTGTAAACATTATTTTTTTTCTCACAACCTGCAAAAGCACTAGTGATTGGTGGATGTCACTGTAGAAAAAAAAAAAAGGTGATGTCCAATAGAAGCTAAGCCAGCCAAATCACAACACACACTGACCACTGCTGATGCAGCAGACGGCACTTTGAAAGAACATCATGCACAGAGAGAGAGAGAGAGAGAGAGAGCAAGAGAGAGAGAGATATCAGAGAGAGGGTTAATGTCTGTCCATTAATGGTGAAACCATGCATACTAAGTGATTGACTTACAGGGTCAGCTGGTGCAATGTTAGAGTCAAATTGGGTCAGAGTTTGTGAGCTGGAGGAGCGCTCGCTAAACGTCTCCCACTGCTGCAGGAGACAGACAGACAGTGAGAAAAAACATGTCAGTCAGCCAGTGCAGTGACATCACACATTTACATCATCAGCCTGAGCCTCCAACCGTGATGCGGCATCGCCGGTCATCAGTCTGACAACAAAGGCGGCGATGCGACATCATCAGCGAGCATGGAAACAAAAACAAACATGGCTGACTTTCATACAGAACAGCAGGCTACCACCACAGTCCGAGGAGTGAGAGAAGAGGTGCTGGATTATCAGAAATTATGTTTGAGGATGAAGTCGAATCATGATGGATGGAGGGAGAAAAAGCAACTTCACCGGAATTTACCCTGAGCAATTACACATGATGAAACAAACGCAGCAAAAGCAGACAAAAAAGGAGCTCACAGTATGCGGGGAATACAAAAAGTGATAATGAGTGTGGTGTGCATGTTGGAACCTCGTTGCTCTGGTTCATCTCAGGCCAGGCCTGGTTGAGTGAAGGCATGGAGGGAGATTTGTTGGGTGTGACTTCGACCGGGGAGCCCGAGTATCCAACATCAGCAGCCGCCTCTGAGGCCTCTGCACAGGAAACATTAGACACAGGTTAGCCAGGTTCTTCAAGAAAAACATACAAGCAATAGTAATGGGTTCAAATGATAAACAGAGTGCAGAAAATATATTTTTTCTTTAGAAAACACTACAGGACGTTTTGGTTATTCTTATTACCGGTATGTGGAAAACAATACTATCTAACAATGTCTGTTGTTTAAAGTGACACTAGAGCTCTTTTAACACACTAACACACACACACTCCTGAAAAAACAATCTTATTTTTTAAAAATAATTAATAATAACAATAATAATAATTATTTAATATTTTTTTAAATGCCACTGAAATTTTGTAAAGTTATTTTTCACACTTTTTTTTTATACATATATATTTTTTATTATTATTATTTTTTTTTTCTTTAGTATTATTATATTATTTTTGTGTTGTTTTTTGTTTGTTTTTGTTTTGTGCTTGTCTTTTCTTTTTCCTCCCTGGTATGGTATGTTATTGTAATTTATGTGTCTATGTGTGTGTGCATGTCTGCGTGTGTTTATGTATAGGTGGGGAGGGGGGGTATGTGACATGTTACCAAGACAAAATTGGTCCATAATGATTATTGTATCACGATACCTGTCAAATTAATAAAGAGATATTTCAAATATATATATATATATATTTTTTTTTCACACATGTCCCTCACAGCATGAAATTTTCCCTGTTGGGCAGGAGGACTGGGGGGGTCTCAGGAGGCAAAATATAACAAAGATATCCATTATTTTAATCATGGCTACGTGTGATTTGGACGCATCCACAGTATCAGTGATTGATTGGAAAAGAAACAGAGCAGAAAAGAGTATGAAGCAGCATTGTTTCGAGCACAAAGTACCTGCTGTGTGAGCACATTTCAATAGCAGAAATAAGTCTTCCTCTTTTGAAATCCACCCTTGCTCAATTCACTGGGTCATTTTCTCACTAGTTGAAATTGATCTGACGTGACCTGAGCTTGTTGTCAAAGGTGGCTAATGTAAGCTAGTAAGTTGAGACACCTTGCAGCGTCATTGACATCCCCCATCTGGTGAGTTACAGTTTTCTGCTCACATTTATTCCCTTACTGTTAAATTCCAGGGACAGGTTTGGCAAACAATCGTCAAAAACAGGGGGTTTGGTTTTATTTACTTTTAAAGATTGTAAGATAATTCCCATTGTGTGCATGCTGGTTTCTTATGAAATGTAGAGCAAAGGTACAACCTGATCTCCAAAGGATATAATATCAGAATGAACACCAGCACTTTTAATAAATACGTTTTTTTTGGCATGAAGGTAACATAACAATGATGTCAAACACTGGAAATGATTACAAAGCCAGAGCTGAGAAGATTTACATGGAACCTGAAACCCACTGAACTGAAGACAAAAAGAAAATCCACAAAATCTTTTTCTATTGTCTGAAAAACTAATTCCTGTTAAAATGAAGAAAACAATCGCCTCTGTAGTGAATCACTTCATCTTCCTTAAATGTTATGTGATGAAAAAGTTAAAAAGCATGTTGACTTTGTGGATGTGGAGGCAAACAGTAAGCTTCATTTTGGAAAGTACATCTCAAGTAAAGCTGTAAAAAATGAACTACAACCACTGCAAATCAGGGTTCGCACACTGCAGTGCTGCTACCTTCCAGGTTTTATGAGGCCTGAGGCAGGGGAATAAAGAGAGGGAGCTACAGACAGAAAGAAAGAAAGAAAGAGAGTGTGTGTGTGTGTTGGAGGGAGGCTGCGTACCTGCTGAGTCATCCAGGTCAATCAGCTTTGGCATCAGACTCTCGGGCAGCTTTTCGGGGAGGTCGTATCCGTTCTTCCTGGCCACGACTAGGTGAAAGGCGGCGCAGAACTCGTCCAGGGTCAGCGCTCCGTCTTTATCAAAATCTGATAGCTCCCTTCAAGAACACATTAGACTTTCGTAAGTCTCACATCCTCCTTCCCTGCATCTTTTAAGAAGTTAAGACAGCTCTTGTTTGTTCAGATGCTGCTTCAGATGCTCTTATGGGCATCAGTTTGCAGCTCAAACAATGGACCAGATCACAATACATCTGATTACAGCTCTTTGTGATATATAAAGAAACATTTGAGTTAGTCATTCTAACATGGCATGTCCTGATAAAAACAAGCTGAGAAACCAAAATCAAGGCTTCCCTTTGTCCACTAAAGACTGCACCCCTCCTAACAGGAGCTTACAGCTGGTTTGTGATTTACAGAAACTCACTAAGCAATGATCCAGGGAAGTTTAAGACACGGTAGGTTTGATGCTGATGTTATTTGCTTGTTTCAAAAAGTACTTCCCCATATTAACAGCCAAGATTGACTCCGTACTTGTTAAAAAGCATGAAATAAATACACATTTTCTCCATTTAATATCACAGATTGATGGCTGTGCTTCCACTTGAGAAGGAACATAGAGCACCAGATCAATAGCGCCACATGAAGAAGAGTAAACAAAATAATTAAAGTGGTTGTGATTTGTTCCCGCCTACTTTATTATTGCCTTTGATTGCCCTCTACATGAAGTGGAATAAATATGGAAGTTAATGAACGTTCTCTGATCTTAACGACAGTGCTGAAGCAACTTTCCGCTGTCAACTGTGAGCGGAACATAAAAGAAGATTTTACAAAGTTCAGTCTTAGTGGCGGCTAAGTGGTTCAGCTCAGACAGCAGACATGATGATGGACAACTCACCAAATATGTGACAACTCTAAAATGGGTAGTTTGGATTTGGTGAAGAACTCTTTAGCGGCTGAACCTGAAACACAAAAATAACAAAATGGAAGATAATTTAAACAATGCTCTTTTAGACGATTCGACTTGTGTGTGTTTGTGTAAATCTGCATTTTTCCTACCAGGTATGAAGCCTGTGAGGTCGGGCTGGATGGTTTTGAACTGGTTAATATAATACTGTCTCTGCTCATCGGTTATCTTCCATGGATCATCGTAGCCGCTGGACTGCCGCTGGATCTCATTGGTCGTTGCTGCTGAGGCCACTGTTCGTATCGTTGTGCTTTCCTACGGGAAATGAGGAGAGACATTTTAATTAAAGGGGACATATTATGAAAAATCACATCACAAAAAACATATATTTGGGTAACCTGAGTGTCTACCGACCCACAAAATGTGAAATAAATCCATCCAGTCTTTTGTTTGTGGTCTGCATAAGTCTTACAACACAGAGAAAAATGCTCCGTTTCAAATTTGCTCTCCTTGTGACATCACAGTGGGATTCTGCTAAAAAAAAAAAATACCCTCCCCTCCCCTGGTATCTCCACACATGGACTCCACCCCCAGCCTAGAGCACAACTTTTGCGCAGGTCCGCCATTTTTATTCTCGCTACAGAGCAGTGACTCGGGGGGGGGGGCTCATTGCATTTAAAGAGACACACACACCAAAACGGAGCGTTCTGAGAGAGCTGGTTTATACAGGGTCACAAACCTCCTCTGGTGCTTGATTCATGTTATATTTTGACCAAAGCACAGCGCAGATGTTTCATTTAGACCACAGGGGACTGTTTGAAAAGGTGGAGAAGGGGGATAATATGTCCTCTTTAAAAAAAAAAAAAAACCTGCTCTAAAATAATACACGACTTGGTGAAATCTGTGAAGTGCTGTTCACACACAGGAGCATCTTAAGCAGTAAATTACCATCATGATGCACACACGACAAGACGCCACAGGAGATCCTTCCTTCCCTGTGGCAATCAAATGTCACAACTTATTAACCTTAAAGTGAGGAGAGGTAGAGCAGTGGCACAGGGATGCAGCGGTGGCTTCAGCCTCCATTTCAGCCCTGTTAAATCTCCCTTTCAGTCAGGATTACTGTCTCTCTCCAGGTCACAACAACTACAACATTCTGTCTCACAAAACATAGAACTCAGTTATCAACCTCTATGGGGCTCATACGCTCAATTCAAAGATATTTCAAGCAGGTTTACATTTTTTAAAGACATTGAAACGTATTTGAAAAAACATAGAATACATGGGGAAATGACTGGAGTGCTTTAAGAAATGATATCAAGGTTTTTGCCATGAAGAGCTTTACCCACTCCATTGTTTACAAAACTCTCAGCACCGTCGTGATATGCAGTGCATGACAGATGATCAGATTGAGGTCTCCTCAGGGGTTTAATACATGTCTTCACTCTAAACTGCTTACTACTTTGAGATCATCTTAATAGTTAAGAGAGCAGCCATCAGAGCAGAATCACATCAATGAAAAATTGGTACAAAATCTAAGAAGAATGGGATGTTTTTAAATTTAGCAACAACAAAAGCATACCAGTTGCCATATTGGTGTTTTGTTATTTATAAATCAGTAATGTTAACAAAAAGGTATATATACACGTCGTGCTCTTAATGGGACATTATTTACAACAACATGGACATAGCCCTTGAATATATTGAATTATTTATTTATTTATCTTCATGCAACCCAAAATTAGGCTTCATAATGTATTCACTTTTCAAAAAGTTTCAATGTTGGATATTTTGCACCTTTAGTGATTTTTTTGCAAAGTGGGAGTTTCCAAAGCCCATCATCAAAAAGCACTTTGGCTTATAACACTGTTCAGCTCAAAAGAGTGATGTTGGAAAAAACTTAAATAATCTACAAGAAACTAAAACTCAGCATGAGGCCTGAAATGTCTTAAATAAGCCTCCTGGCTCAGAGGCATTTGCACTTAGCTAAGCCTTACAAATGTCATTCAGGCTGTTTTTGTTTCAGCCCTGCAACGCTGATTTGTTGTTGTAAGTAAGATATTCATGTTCATAACTTTCTCATTGTGTACTGATGACTTGTTGTATTCGCTCCTGTACATCACTGGGTGCAACTCTACATGGATGCATCAACAACTTGCAAGCTTTTATGAACTTAAACAACAGCAAAGTGAGTTGTATAAAAACAGAACAGAGATGATAAAAGAGTGTTCCTGCTCTACCTGGACTGATGAGGGATGCATGGCTGGGATAGCGCTGGATGGCGGGGTGTCTGCTGTGAAACTGACCCAGCTTTCCTGACTGGGTAGAGGGGGCGAGTGGGACCACATGCCGTCACCTGACACTGGAGCTGGAGGGAGGAGGAGAGAAAAGCAGGAATCCCAATTTACACTGACAAATACGCCACAAATTTCATTACTTTAAAAGATATGTTTTCTTCATAGAAACCTAAGAAATCCTGTCCATAACATAAATCATACATGACAAAGAAAGTGTTAAAGTATTAAATCTGGAATTAGAAATGTCTTTCGTCATGTCATTCTTTTTTTTTTTGCAGATGAAAGCATAGCAGAGGTCACATGACGTCCCTTTAGTTCCCCTAATGACTAACTGCTATAACTGACAGACTCAGCAAACATCATGTATGTACAAGCTGCAAACAGCACAGACTACTCTGCGCTGACTCTTTCTGACAGCAGCCCAAACTGTCACATGACTACACCGACTGTCACATTAACGCTACAGAAGTTAACAACCCTAAGCGGCACACAAAAAGTCAAACCTTGCCAGCACGACTGTTCTTGACAAACTACTATTAGTCAGCAGCGGGTGAGAGGATGTTACCTGCTTGCGGTTCTCTGAACTGCGTCCACACTCCTCCGGCTGCAGCCACCGCCGGCGGTCTGTCTGCGTTTCCTCCGCTGTGCTGCCGCTTGTGTTTCCTCCACGAGGGAGGGGAGGTCGGGGGGGACTGGTGAGGGGAGACCACCGGGGAGGTCGGCTCGGGCTGGTGACACACATGAAGACAATCAAACACATAAATTAAGCATGTAATTGACCGCAGATTGGATGTGAATGAACGTCTCCAGAAATGAGATTTTGGAAAATGTTAATTCAATGCAGAGGCAAAGTCTCTCGTTACTCTCCCGCTATGGCATCACATGTCATGGGTGTTAACTTTCAGATGCCATCTCAAAACACTTAGAGATTTCCATCTGTAACATGCCACAACTGAGTCCAAAAGCAGCCAATAAACACTTCTTCAAAGCTCTTTGTAATCTGCTCATCACAAGATACAAGTTCGAGCAGCCGGTGAGCGAACATTTCACAACAGATTTGAATAGATAAGTGTCGAGGAAGTAACTGACATGCAGCAAACACACTGCTGCTGGTTTCAGTGGAGAGAAAGCAGCAGCCGCAATGTCAGAAAGTAATTGGAGGGAGAAGCACTCAAACACAGGAAACCCCGCTGTGGCATATCTGTATTGACCGCTGGAGGAGGAAATAAATGGTGTGTAGACAGTTGTGAACATATTTTAAAGCAAGTTTTGCAGAATTAATTGTCAGGAAAAAAAAGAGTATTGTTTTCCTTTAAACCTGGGGTCTATGCTCACATATTCTACAGAGAGAGTGATTTTAGACGTTTATACAAATACTCATTTGAGAGGTGAAAAAAAAACCTTCATTATGCTTACTGTGGCCGAGATAGTACTTTCTTTTTTTTATTGTTTATGACAGCTGAAGAGAGACAGGAAGTGTTTGGGGGAGAGATTGGGGGATGACATGCAGCAAAGGGCTGAGGTCGGATTCAAACTCACAGCCGCTGCTAAAACCATAGCCTCTGCACATCGGTTGCACCACGCGCGACATAACCGCTAAGCCATTGACGCTCCAGATACACATTTTAACAGGTATGACGCTGCAAATGCACTAAGAAAGCTGATTAAAAAAATGTTTTTGTTAAAGAATATGCAACATAATAATGCATTGACACCATCAGCTCAGCTCTGATGTTATACTTTAACAAAACTTTCATATACCATGGAGGCAGCTAATTGGTAAGCACTTCAGTTCATGACAAATGTCTTGAATAGTACGATAACATTTTCATATATATCACAAAGTTATCGTATCGTGTTTGAACATATGGGGAGGTGACGTGTCATATTGTAGTATCAACAGACCGGTAGTGATTGTGTTCTAATACAAACATATTTTTTTACATTTGAGGAGGTTAGAGCAGAGAAATAAATAGCTCTTTAGATTGATATGACTGGATATGTGGTTGAACTGCAGCAGGTTATCTGAGCAGCCTGAGATAGTCATTTCTAGCAACGGAAGTAAGAGATTAAATATTCTCTAGCACAAGACGATAGAAGTATATACACAGAAATTCTACTAAATCGTAATAAAAGAATAAACCAAATTATAATAAAAACCCTTTAGAGGGAGGTTCAGAGGTATACATGTGATGATTCTAACAATAAAAACTTCACCATCAATCTGAAATAACTAACCTGTGGTTCTATGCTGGGTGCCAGGGGCTGGGCGACCTCGTGGACAGGATGTGAAGTGGTTGACGGGGGACCCTTCTTGGTTACGAGGCCCCGGCCCGGCGGTCTGGGTATTACTGCTGTGGCAGAGGCCGGGTACAAGCCCTGACTGTCTGTGTCCTGATACAGCGCCGCGTGCCTCGCCTCCGCCTCGTTCTTCCCCACCACGAACCTGGGCAGCGGCAGGTCTTTGACTGGAGGGACAGGAATCCAACAAATAAGCTTTTTAAGTCCAAATGGACACAGGAGCTGCTGACAGGAAGGATGTACAGAATATCAGAATATCAGTCTGGCATGTTGTATAACTGTTTTGTCTTTGCTTGTTACCCAAATGCGTCACATTTTTAACACAGTGCATTCTGTTTCCGTTTTATTATACGTGGGATGTCTAAGCGCTGTAAAAAAAATAACCCTCTGTCTTTACATCTTAGTACATTTGTATTGATTTTGCAAAGCCGTAACATTGGCGTCTTGGTCTATAAATTCAAATTGCGTCACGGCGTGGTGGAGAATCAGTGGGAGCTCAACACACACAGCCCTTTCCTACCCATCCATCACACCCCTGTAACACCTCTGTTACTTCCCCCAATGGAGGCACTGAGGTGTAGGGATCACTATTCCCCTCATTAAACCGCCGCGACATTCATATTGAAGGAGACCGGTGTACGTACCACATCTGCTCGGGGTCCCCTGTCTGCTAGTGACGTTACACAATATGATTGACTGTGCATTGATGATATAGCACATTGTGATTGGCTGATCTTCGGTGAGTTTAGAGAAGAGAATATGGATGAACGCTATGAATCTATGGAGAATTTTTACCACCAAATACAAGAGCAGTCAAAACTGGTGTGAACTGTCACAACAAGAAGTTAGAGGCCATGGCGTACCTTTGATGTTGAACGGGTGAAACATGTTGCACGAGGCTTAATGTCTCTTACCAGTAGGTGGCGTCATTACAAACATTGAATATTGGCATGTAAATATGTTAAATTTAAGCCAGTTTGGACGCTGTGTGTTTGAGTTCTTCCTCCTTCATGAGGAGACACTGATCTCTCTCGCTCGCCGTCTCTCTGACATCGAGCCAATCACAAATGTGCTACTGTACATCTTCATACAAAGGCAGGCGAAAGACACCCGAGCAGATGTGACCACCCGAGCACATCTGGCACCTACACCGGCACAGGGCTGTAATAACATGCCTCAAACGGGCATTTAAGCACGGCTTCTTTGTAACAGACGACGCTTCGACTTTTCTCCTCACACTCACGGTGTCCGCGTTTGTCATGCAGGTATTAGCGGGTGTTTGCAGCGTAACGTTTGAAACACTATCCCACAGCCTGCTGTAGATTTTAGCTGTGAAATTAGCCATATTATACAAACTGTTACACAGCACTGTATTATGTCCATGAACTGAAGATGTAGCCCCCAGTGCACGCTCCCCAATCGATGTTTAGTCTAACTCACACATTAGGTGTGCTGTAGGAGCAGCCAGTACAAAGACACAGAGACACGCTTGATGAAGCACTGGATGCTGGGCAAATGATACAAGTTCAACACTGTCAAAGCTCAAGAGAAAAGAAGTTCAATTTAATTGGATTTTTTTTTTTTTTTTAATCCCTGATCTGAACCATGAGATTTGTGATCTGTTTGCCCCCTTAGTTAATAATGAAGTTAATCATGAGTTGCAGCCCTACAACCCATTTAAACGATACATTCACAACTCAACTTCCCCCTAGAGAGCTGTGAGCTGACTAATATATGCATAAAAGGTACACAACAACTAGATTTCCACTATACTCACAATGGTTTACTAACTGCTCACTTTAAACCCCTAAAAGCTCCCGATGTAGTTCAGAAAAAGAAACACTTTCTTCTTCTTCTCAGGCAGAAAGATTGAAACATCCCCAAATCTAAAACCAGCATTACTTTGTTCATGTTTTCCATATCATTATGAGGAAGTGCCGTCTAAGTTTCCTGATATTTTTCATCAAATTATGAAATCCTCGCAGCTGCTTCATGTTGCAATATTCCAGGTCTAACAAGTAACTTCATGCTGCTGGAGACGGTGAAATCCTCCGCAGTGTTTTTCAAGACGAGTCACACCAAAGACAAACAGAAAAATGCAATTTTGCAGTTGCACCCTCGAGCGCTTGGACCACAAACGCTTTTGAGTCAAGATAAACAGAAAGACGGTAGTCACTGTTCTTATTGTGAAAAAAAATGGTCACAAATATAGTTGGCTACTGACACAGAAAAACAAAAAGGAAACGCTAAGCTACCATAAAATGTATCAAACTATGACTTAATTTTGCTCATGAACCAACACTCCGGAGCACTTTGGGGTTCACTGTCCTGCCCAAGGTCAGTTTGACATGTGCACTGAAGAAGGCCAGGATCAGCACCCACTGTGATGTCAATGGCTGAGCCTCTCTATCAACTGACTCAGATGAACTGTGATTGGTTTATTTTCCATAGACATCCACCATGACAAGTTTGTAAGCATAGATTCAGAGAATGAAAAGCATTTTTAAAGTATTTTTTTACAATCTTCTTAATCTTGAGCCAGTAATATTTTAGAGGACACCGACTATATTCATCAGGACTTAAGTTTCTTATACTCCTCTGTGCTTCTTGAAGGGCCCTAAAACACGATTGAAATCACGGAATTTGAGAATGAAAATGGAATGAACTTTAAAATGCAGAAAATCTGGAAATTTACTGAAAAGTGGACTGTGATTTATAAATAATTTTTTGTGTGTTATTATAAAAATCTGCTGAGTTTTAAGCAGGTGTAGGGATGCTTCAGTGTCTTTCTCCTGCTCCACTGCTGTCTGCATGATGTGATTTGACTTTTCTCCATTCACGCTCACCATGTGTGCCTTTATCAACAATCAGTAACTCAATGATAGTAACATTATCTCACAGCCTGCTGTAGTCTGTGAACTTCTCCACGCAGACTCAGTTATACAGCGCTGTGTTCAATCCAAACACTGAAGATACAGTGCACACTCCTCTTTTCTATCATATGCAGGGGCTCTGCAGTGGTGGCCTGGGAAATACTACCTTTTTTTTGTTGTTGTTTAAATAAGGTGCACAAATATGTTTTTTTTTATAATTTCTCAATTTCATGATCTGATAAAATGATCCATGACTTATATCAGTGATCTGATCCAATAGAACACGTTGTAAAACACAGAATTTAGAAAAAATGTAAATGGAAAAAAGTGGAATTTGGGAAGAAATAAAATATCTGGAAAACATTGTAACAGATTTCATAGGGCCCTATTCTTGTCTCATGCCCTCCCTTAATCAATTACCTGTCATTTTAAAACAAAGAGATAAAGAAAAGTGTTGAACACCAAAGAGGCACAAAGAGCTTTTAGTTAAATAGGAAAGTCTATTGCATGGGAATGTTTTATCTGAGCGTACTGGGTGGGAATCTGTTCTTCATTGTGTGAGAGGTATTTCTGAAGTAGGATCAAACTCACCTGAGTTGAGGCTCTCCACCCTCAGGGGCAGACCTGACTGGGCTATGGCAATGAGCTTCAGAGCGATGTAGAACTGGCTCCGCCCGAAGTGACCCAGCCTGGTGGCTCCACACAGCTCTGTGATCTAAACCCACACACACACACACACACACACACACACACAGATTCAGAGGAACAGTAAACAACATTGTATTCATGTAAAAGTCTGATATGATCTGTTACAGAGACAAGAGAAGGTCAGTCTTTCCTCTTACAAAATGTATAACTTAGAGAATTCAACCTGTGCGAACCAGACAACACAATAAACAATATATAAGTGACATTTAGAGTTTTGCTTCAACAAGAGGTAGAACTGTTTTCCCCTCAGTGGTCATGAGACACACTGTGAAAAGATGATACACTGTGTTCAACAATATACGAAGACTTGCTGCTGGTAGGAATCTGGCAACCAATAATTACCGATACCGGGGTTACTGTTTAATTGAAGTATTGTAAAAATACTGTAAATAAATTGTGGTTTTTTTTATCTATTTTTGGGGAAACTTTCACACAGAGCAGATACACAAAATATGTGTGAAAAGTAAAGGTGGGACACGTCGCTAATAGCCTAGTGGTTAGGTCGCGCCCCCATGTACAGAAACGTTAGTCCTCCAAGCGACAGCCCGTGTCCAAGTCTGACCTGTGACTCCTTCCATGCATGTCATTCCTCACTCTCTCTCAATTTCTGATTTCCGACTTTATCCACGGTCCTTTCTAAATAAAAAGGTAAAAAGAGCAATAATAAGATTTCACTGCCAATTTGACTCACCGCCTCAAAACTTTCAGAATCACCACGATGGAAGTAAATCGATACGTATGGTATTGTGTGTGGTATGGCGCCGTATCTTGTAGTGAGTTACGCTGCGATTCCCACCCCTGGTAACAAGAGTTTTCCATTTTGATGCAGTCAGAACAATAATATCTTCATTTGTTTGAATCACTGTTCTTGTAACATTCGACATCATAGCGTTACGTTCTGTACACTCTGAGCAAAGGAAGGAATGTCAATCTCCTTTATCAGTAGAATAACAAAAACTTTTATTATATTTTAATCAGAACTCTGTATCTTGTTTATGTCTGTGGTATAACAAACATAAATCACAAAGTGTTTTTAGAGTTTCCTACAGCCTAAATAGAAGAAGTTTTACTAGCGCTGCTCATTGGCAGACATTCAACACGTCTGACTACTAATAAGCCTGATTATACACATATTTCTTTGGTGGTTATTCACGTCACGCTGAGCAGGATTTTTACTAAATAGGAGACTGGGAAGAAAAGCTGAAGCTACAGATGGTTTCAAATATGTAGTCACACGATTATGCATTTTTTAAATGGCAGTTTAACACTGATGTAGTCAAACTTCTTAACATTAGCATGACTCCTCCAGTGTGAGTCCTTCAGGACAAACAGCCCGCCACAGCTGACTGATCCCTCGCCTGCTGACAAAGGACTTCTTCTGAGTGTGTGTGTGGACACAAAGAAAGCCCCGTCACTTTCCTCAGCCTGTTACAACACGACACTGTAGCTGCTTTATGCATTTCGCAGGCTACTATCTCCACAGTGTACATTTTGGAAGCAGAGGATGACAACACTGCCTGATCCTCCCACCACACAGCTCCCCTTGTCGACCTTGAAAGGGGTTCTGACTCACAAACTGCAAATATTAGCCTGCTGAGGGACCTGGAGTCACTAAAGATTGGACTACTGCAGTTGGACTGGATACCAAAAACTCATAGTTAGCAGACAAGGGGGGACAGTCACTGCTGGGTGTGTATTAGGGCTGAATAATAAATCACACTTGCATTGTCATCTCAGTGTGAGCATGTGCATAAACGCCACAAAAGACTGCATATATTGCAATAATTGAGAAAAACTGTGTTAGTCCTTGATCGCTGTTTGCTTCCCTCGGATTGCAAGGGCAAGGTTAGCTATTATGATGGCTGAGAAAAGAGAGAAAATAAAGAAAAACATGGTTGATGAAGACCTTAAGGGAGGGAAATGAGTGCACTTTGGCATTTGGATACATTTAGGATTCAGTAGAAATGTTACAAACACAGGTAATGTGTTAGTATGTTCTGCAAGCACAACAACTGTAGGTTTAGAATAAAACTCTTTCTACAGTTTGTGTCCATCAAGTTGTATCATTATTTAAATATGTAAGAATGTTATTGCACATAGTTGGCTTTTTTTCCCCACATTGATTGACTGATTGATTACATTTATTTCAGACATATCAAATAAAATCAAACATGTCAAAAATACAAAACAAAATGAAAAGCACGAAAATGCAATAAACAAAAAAACCAATGTTCAAATTACTTCACAAAAAAAAAGAAAAAGAAAATTACATATATTCAACTGATATGCCTGAAAAGAAGTAGGAAGGAGTATAAAACTTATTTAATCCTACCCCTTTTCCACAGCTCAATAATTTATATTTATTAAATTAAATTAACTTCCTGTGTTCCTTATAATCTCTCTATATACAATTTGCTATACTATATTTATGATACTATATTTGATATTTACAATCCAACCATTTTCCATACACATATACAACTTGATATACTATGATTTATATCTCATGCTGGCCACAAGAAAAACATTATACTCATGTTTTTGCACATTTACATTTAATCTTTCATATTTAAGACTAGTAATGCTTAGTTAAATCCTGGTTGTATATATTCACATTCTTAGTTTTGATATTTTTAGTACTTATTTATTATTATTATTATTATTTATTTTTAGTACTTGCACATTTACATTTAATTTTCCATATTTAATCTTCCTATTTAAGACTAGTAATGCTTAGTTAAATCCTGCTTGTATATATTCACATTCTTAGTTTTGATATTTTTTAGTACTTATTTACTTTGTATTTAATATTATATTATGTTTAGATTTGCTAACATTGTGTTTTTTACTCATATTGTGTGTTTGGATAACCTGCTGCTGTAACGCCACAATTTCCCAGTTTGGGATCAATAAAGTAATTCTATTATATTATATTCTATTCATCATGCAGCAAGTGTATCTGTGGGATATTACATGCTTTTAAGATCTGAGTTACAGTATTTGTATAGAAACTTTAATGAAATCACAGTTGCAGATATAAAACTGTGACACTGGCTCTGCACTTCCACCATGTCAGCTCAACATGACAGATTTTGATGGAGAAGAGTGGGCAGTAAATGTGAGGCAAAGGGGCTGAACGGGAAAAATCTGTTATGGACACTGATTCCTTACAAAGACAGCTAAAGGGCAAACAACTGAAGATGTGGACATGAAGCAGGATATTCTCTCAGGTTATATATATATGTGACTTGGCTGCACCTAACCATTAGCCAGAAGAAGGTGTGTCTCTTGCTGCGCAGCGTTGCTAACCACCGAGGCTAACCATAGCTTTCCACTGGATGACAGGTCAACTCTGAAACCCAGAAATACAACATTACCCCCTCTTAAGTTTCCTTGCCAGCCTCAAACCCCCCTGGTGAAAACACTTGCTCAACTGGCTCAAGCCTGCGTTAGCTTACCTGCAGGACAACTTCGCTGGGTAGCTGGGCCGCCCGGAAAAGGTCAAGAACTCTCCCGTTTGAAGCCACTTTTTTGGTGTTGTCCGTGTCGCAATAAACGAACAAATCGGAGTAATATTTCTGCTCGAAATCAGTCAGCGTTAGACTTTCCATCGTGGCACCTATCGTCCCCGAAAAACCCCGACTACTTTGGCTTGTTGATTAGCCTTTATAGCCAATGGCTGGGGCAGGATCCCAAAAAAAAAAAATGGGCGAGACTTCCAGTATCCCAACTTAGCTTAGCGTTGCTAACGTTGTGATAATGTCTGTGTGAGTATCTTTACTTCTACCTGTTGGCAAAGAGAGTTTATCACCATTCAAAAAAAAAAATCACATACGGGATGCTCTCATACAGTTAGTTAACTTGTTGGGCCAGTCGGAGCCCAAAGTAGCGAACAGCTGGCTAGTGGAGCTAACAGCTACCTTCAATCAAAGTCAGCGGCACTTTAACGGAGGCTCAACCGGGAGAATACACCGCTTTAATCTGCCGGAGTGACACTTCTTTCTTCTTTTAATCCGCAAGTGGGATGGCGATGGCGGCCCCCCCCTTGTGTTGCGACTGGAGATAAATT
Source organism: Labrus mixtus (assembly GCF_963584025.1). Taxonomy (NCBI): domain Eukaryota; kingdom Metazoa; phylum Chordata; class Actinopteri; order Labriformes; family Labridae; genus Labrus; species Labrus mixtus. The sequence goes on along the minus strand of NC_083623.1, from coordinate 6,995,189 downwards.
CCTCCACTGGGCCGTTTAGAAGTAAAGTTTCATGGTCTTTGGGCTCCTTCCTCTAGTAATCTTAGCCGCCATTCCTGCCGTCAGCGTCAAGGCAACCAGAGTCTGAGCAAAACATCCGGTTGGGTTTTTCACAATAAAACAACCTGCGCTTACCAGCAAGTAATCAGTGCTATGTGTTTTAATGGCTTTTGTATTCTCTTATCTGGACCCTGGATCTGTAATAACATTCAAATGTGATTGATTGATTGATTGATTGATTGATTGATTGATTGATTGATTGATTGATTGATTGATTGATTGATTGATTGATTGATTGATTGATTGATTGATTGATTGATTGATTGATTGATTGATGAACTGCAAGAAATTTATTATTATTATTATTATTATTATTATTATTATCATACCAAGTCACTTTAATCACTTGTCACTTTATCTTGTCATTCTCTGCAAATACTGTCTCAATTCCCCCCAGTTAACTTCATAATTCATTTTGTACTTGTATATACTGTTTTCATTTTTATTTTTATTTTTATTTATCTTATCTATTCTGTTTAATGTGTATTTTCAAGCTTTCTTGTCTGTGCTGCTGTAACGCCCGAATTTCCCCTCGGGTGATCAATAAAGTACTATCCTAATCTATTATTATTATTATTATTATTATTATTATTATTATTAATAATAATAATAATACAACGCAGACAATATATAAAACATACAAAGTGCTAGGGCTCAGCAATATATCAAGTTTTTAAGATATATTATCGATATATTTTCAAACAACATATAGGGTAAGACAATATTGTTAAAATCAATATAGTTTATGTTGCATTAAAATAACGTTACAGAGGTGCCAGGTCACTTTTTTCTCATCTCACTGATGATGACTGACTGTCTGTCCCTCTTAACCCTGCTCCTCCTCTCTCTCTCTTTTTTATTGTATTTAAGGAACATCTTTATTTTATAATATTACTTTTTAAATTCACAAACAGGTAGTTTATTTTTCATGTGTTTTCACTGTTAATAAAATACATATCGATATATATCGAGTATCGCCATTCAGCTAAACAATATCGAGATATGAGTTTTGTCCATATCTCCCAGCCCTACAAAGTGCAAATGCACGGTACATAGGCACCTCAGAACTTTTGCTCATGTACCGTGCATTTACACTTTGTATGTTTTATGTATTATCTGTGTTGTATTAAGTTACTCTACCTGCAACCAAAGTAACCTGAACCTGAACCAGCCTGCATTCATCCATGACTAGTCTTGGCCAGGTCTCCCTTGTAAAAGAGGCTTTTGATCTCAATGGGAGCAACCCAATTAAACAAAAGTTAAATACAAAAACATGTTTAAAAAAATGAATGGTCTTGTTTTAATGTCAGTTCAATAAAGGCAGGGTCAATTCACATACTGAATAAAAGCCTGGGCTATTAATTTAATTTTAACGGTATAGTTGCAAAGTTGGAAACGTTATTCAAGTGCTCCACAGCCATGATACAAACAAATTATGACTACTATCAGTGCAATATATGGCTAATGTCCCCCATCCCACTAAACATTAAGCTTTTAATTACCAATCATACTTACTGAAAACCGGTATACTAAAATAAAACAATTATACAAATTAAAACTTTCTAATAGGTGAATATTGTGGAATTTATCCAATAAACACCATGCTGTATAAAAATAAGCTTTTGTTCTGAAGGCTGGTTTAACAGTTTTCCGGTCGGTTCCAGTATTTTGTTATGACTAGCTTGATGTCTTGAGACGTCACTAGGCTACGGTCCGAGTCAGCGCGAGATGGCTTGGCCTGTAGGGACCCGGATAATCTACTTCAAAATAAAAGCCGCTACAGAGACTTATGATGGAGACGGGACAAGTTACAGTTGGCCCATAAAAAACAGCATATATTTTTCTGACGTCCTTTTTATATTTCAATATAATTCTAAATAATAATCATGCACAAATGTTAGGCTATATCATGCGTGATATTCTGCACATACGAAAACAAAAAAAAAACATATTTCAATTGTATTCAATTATTAAGGGCTTTATTGGCATTGGAAACCAACTAAACTACAACTAAACATACAAAGCAAGTGTGAAGGAAATACACGAAATTAAGTAGCCTGCAATAACATAATAACGTAAAAAGTAAAAATGTAAAAACAGCTGTACAGGATACTTTATGATCACTTGTTAATGAAGTAGTTAAATACCAATTGAAAATGGTAACTTTGCTCTTATATACAGGCCTATACGGATGTACAGATGAAAATAGAGGAAACTTTTTTTTTTAAGTGAACAGAATTTAATGGGTTAAAAGGCTATTGGCTTTAATATTTTTTTATTTTTTTATGAATGAACTTCCATACTGTAATTAAATGGCTTTTGCATATTTGCAAGAATCTCTCTGCACAGGACTGTCATGCTCATTTTGATGATGTAAGGAAATGTTCTACTTTTCTCTGGTTATTGTCACTGCTTTAAAGGGACTTTTTCTTTTTAGCCCTTTTTATTTTGTATTTTGGATGTGGACTCTTTGTCCATCGCACACCTGGTTAACCGACCATGAGTCCTGCATGGGGGACTAGAAAATGTATCCTCATGTCGTGTGGAGGCAGATCACAGACTCAACACTCAGACATCACTGTACCATGCCTTATATGGGGCAGCAGTGGTCCTAAAAGCATCGCATTGTGTCACGATGAAGTCAGATGAGCTTTCATGAGGCCTTCACGGGTGATGGGAAATTTGAACACTTATGAGAAAATGACAGTTCCTAGAATGTAGGCTATTTTATGAAAGATTTCCTGAATCGCGCAGCAATTTAAAATGATCTTCAGTAGTAGATGGAAAAGTAGTAACTCACTTAGCAATCACGTGTTGTGTGAAAAATGGGAGGAATTCCTTTTTTGGAGTGTAGACATGTGTACAAGCACATCTAAGGAGTACAACTAACTATTCGTTTTAGTGTTAACAGGAGGTTATTGTGATTTAATTGATAAGGTTTTTTGTTTAATTAAATGGCAAATATATATATATATTTTTAATGTTGTGTCCAGAAGATCAATATCGTTTTTTACAAATAGCTCAATATAAATATTTTCTTCCCTGTCAAGGAAAAGTAAAATGTATTTTTTTCCTTTTTTTTTAAATTGCTCAGTTATTACATTACCGCATGGTTGGCAATTTATCAGACAGTATGCCGTTTATGGATTTATCATTGCAGCTCTATATGGCAATGTGTAATGTTTTTGTGACATGGATCTGAGTCTGAAGGTATATCTTTGAATATGTTTTTCTCATTGTCATATACAAGGTGGTCGGGCAAATAAAACAAAAACATGCGTTTATAATCTATCAACTGATCTTCACACAAACTAGATGGAAAAAAAATATATTCTTGTCTATGCCACAGACTGTAAATATGAATGGACGACGCTTGAGTAATGTCGCCATGCTGGAAATGTTGTCCCACCCTGACTTTCAGTCAGCCTAAGGACAGGCTGAAAACAGGTTTGAAGTCACTTAACATACAGCTACACCACGCCGGCCTGTCCAACAGGTAGCTGTTCATCAGGTTTGATTGATTGATTCAATTCATTTCAGCCATATCAAATAAAATCGAACATATCAAAAATACAAAACAAAATGAAAAGCATGAAAATACAATAAACAAAAAACAATGTTCAAATTATTTCACAAAAAAAGAAAAAGCAAATTACATATATCCAACTGATATGCCTGAAAAAGGAGTAGGAAGAAGTATTATTAGTAGTACAATTTGCTATACTATATTTATGATACTATATTTGATATTTACAATCCAATCATTTTCCATACATATACACAACTTGATATACTATGATTTTTTATAATTTATATAATCCATATATCTATATATACATACATATCTATTTGTACAATTTGATGTACTATATTTACATTTTATATATTTATACAATCATTATATCTTTACAGTTTGGTCAGTTACGTGCCTTATTGTGAATAAAATTATCCTTCATAAAATCAAAACGGATGACTTTTTTAAAGATTCACCCCCGTACCGTGTGTGCCGATCAAGACATGAGCTAATCAGACCAATTTCGTTTTTTGAACTAGGCTGTAAGCATGCTAATTTTTATGTAAAAACTGTCTTTTTTTGAATGGGGTGTGTATGTGACTTACTGTGCTTCTGCAGCCAGCCTCAAGCGGACACTCGATGAACTAGATTTTGCACTTCCGCATTGGCTTCATTTTTCAACACCGGATGTTCCTGCTTGGTCTCTCCAATATATGAGAAGCGACATTTCCGAGCAGACATTGAACGCAGCGAGATTATCCACCGGTGCTGATTCATCAGAAAGTCGTCCATCATCTGCTAAAACTCGAGGAGATTTAGAAGGTAAATATGACTTTGACTTTTTAGAAATCATTTCCCACTCACATGTTTAATCAGTGTTTCAGTCCGAAACTCTCCCAGCTCCTTCACAGGATCACTTGTAGAAGCTAACAATACCGGCGAGCTCGTTTCTGCTGCTTTACAGAAACTCTACATTGTCCCCGAAGTTATTTAAAACACGTCCTTATAGTGAATCATCATCTGCATTCAAGAATGACTTTATGTCACTAAAATGAACGAGTTACAACATGCCTTTTGTGACGTGTGATGGCTAGCTGGGAGTGCTAACGCCCCATTTCCGCATTGATGATAATCCGCCCTGTTCATGTTGAAATGCACAGTTAATGCAATCATTTCCTTTTAATTTATCACTGCTTTTGTTTTTGTTTATTCGTACAAATACGCATTTATTCACTACCTTCCAACAACAACAACAAAAAAAAATCCAAAAGGGAGAATTAAAAAAAAAAACAGACTCCCTTTACAAATCTGTCGATATTGAAATATCTTGTTAATAATCTGGTGTTTAATCAAAATAGCCTTTTATTCTGAAAAACCACCACAGTGTTGATAATTCGGCATGAAGAAAACTACTAAAACTTGTTTGTTTAGTGAATATTTTTGGGGGGATAATGAGCCACACTGTGTTCAAGTTGGTAGGTTCCCATGGTAACATGTTTGTAATAAGCTCTTCTTTGTGGCTTTAAATGTATGCCGAATTGAGGGATGGACTTTTAGCAACATGGTGCTAAACTAAGAAGAGCAACTGCATGTACTTTTTAAAAGCAACATGAAATGAAAATCTGAATGAGTGGAGTTTGTGGTTTGTCCAAAATGCAAGATTAGTGTTGATAATTTCTGCCACCAAAGCTTACTGAACTTGTAACCTTTGTTTTGTCACCCTTACAGCAACAATGAATGTCTCTCATGAAGTCAGTCTGCTGGTGCAGGAGATTGAGCGACTCGGCTCTAAAAGTGAGTTCATTCTTATTGAAGTGCTTTCCTATAGCTGTACCTTTTTTACGTCTTGCATAACCTACTGTTTTGTACAAATAAACAATATTTATCGATAAGATAACAATATAATAGTTGCAGCGATATAAAGATATCATTTTGTATTATCCTTGCAGCCCGAGGACACCATTACTAGTGATTACATTGAACTTTAATACAGTGTTATTAACACAAATGTGTATTTGTAAAATGTATGTTAATAAGATGTTATTTAAAATGAGCTTTACCCTGTAAGTATTTTTCCATTATATCTGGTGCAACTCCATGACTAACACATTAGGTCAATGTTTCCCCGAGTGTCAGAACAATAGGTGGCTTTCATCATTCATTCATTACATTCTGCCAACACGCCATCGACGTAGTAGAAGGGCTTTATTGCTCCGGTTCGTCTTCTCTGACATTGTGGCCGGTGACGCAATGTGTCGCAAATCTCGCGGTTCGGATCAAATCGCACGTTTTTGTCATGGGTCTGAACATTTCTGGGATCAGCCAGAGAAAACAAAAATAATCTGTAATTATTAAACTTCCTCAGCTAGCCATTACTCAAACTTTGCATTTTTAAATAGAAATCAAATTGCTTCTCCATGCATCTTAAAAATATATCACTCACTCATTATTCTTCACTATATGTAGTGCTGCAATTCCAATAATAATATTAATACACGCAGTTAGATAAACATGAACTCTGCTTTTTATTTAGAAAAAAAAATCAAAGTAGTCCTACAACTGACTGTATTTTAAAAACCTGCATCCTTTCAATACCAGTATTTATTACCCCCAGTCATGAACATCATATGGACACTAAGTAGAAATCTTTCTGTGATTATCGTGTTTGACACACACACACACACACACACACACACACACACACACACACACACACACACACACACACACACACACACACAGAGTCACTTTAATCACTTGTCACTTTATCTTGTCATTCTCTGTAAATACTGTCTCAATTCTCAATTCCCCCCTGCTAACTTCATCATTCATTTTGTACTTGTATATACCCCTTGTTTTTTTATTTTTATTTTATTTTATTTTATTTTATTTTATTTTATTTTATTTTTTATTTATTTATTCTGTTTAATGTGTATTTTGTATTTTCGAGCTTTCTTGTCTGTGCTGCTGTAACGCCCGAATTTCCCCTCTGGGGATCAATAAAGTATTATCCTACTATCCTACTATCTTACACACACACACACACACACACACACACCGCTCATTTAGAGTATGTGTGTGTATCAGTGCACTGGCTGACTCCCTCCACTGTCCTGTCTCTAAAATAAAGGCATAAAACGCTTCAAAATAAAAATTAACATATCTGCTGCCAATAAAGTGTAACAAAATAAACAATCCCTATTATTTTATAATAAATGTTCATCTGTACCTCTCTCTTGTTACAGATGCTGATGGTCAAACCACTGTGAAGTTTGGCGTGTTGTTCAACGACGACAAGTGTGCCAACATCTTCGAGGCGTTGGTGGGCACCCTGAGGGCCGCCAAGAGGAAGAAGGTGGTCCAGTTCGAGGGCGAGTTGCTCCTGCAGGGCGTCCACGACAATGTCGACATCGTCCTGCTCCAACAATGAGGCCAAAGATGTCGGACCTCATGGGCTTCTAGCTGCTGTTGGTAATTTCTCCAAATACTGAGTTTCCGCAGTGTACCGGCTTATCCCTGAGCTTCTGTTTCCAGTCATTTCTCTTCATGCGCAAGACTCAGTATTTTCATTTTAACATTGTGACCAAACCCATTCGATCAAACAGTACACTTACGGACCAAGCCGGCTTACTGTCGCTAACAGAATCACACCAAGGTGTTGAATATTTTTGATTTTACCACCTGCATTTATAGTTTCAGATGTTCGAGGGACGGTTCTCTCATTCTCAGGCGCTGCTGTTTTATCAACCACGAATCAGACATGTCATTTTGATACACTTTTAACACTTCAAACGCACAAATCAGAATTGTATTCATTTGTTTAATGCAATTTATTTGGGTGTTTTCGTTCATTTTTAGGCGCCAAATGCCTCTCTTGATTGTACTGTGTCAGGCCAAAGACACAGTGGTAATAATACTGGCTAGATTTAGCAACTTCCACACATCTAGACTGGAGAACCGACTGACTGTTTGTTTCCGTCAGGGACATTTGTTTTTAAAGCTGCACTCGGCAAATGTCGGTGCAGCTTTAAAAACAACAACTAGAGCGCGTGTCCACCCAGTGGCGGTCCCATTTATTGTTTACATGAGCTATTAAGACTACCTCTTGTGGACTTTGCAAAAAGACATTATAACACCAGTGCTAAGTGAAATCTAAGAACGATTCCCTCTTAGAAACTACAACGACAAAGTGCATTTCAAGAAAGATTTTTGCACCTTTTTGTACTTACTGCAAACTGCTAGTGTAGTTTTTATTCCATCTTTTTTACAAGTGGTCAATAATGACTTTTTCTCTGCTTAAAAAGAAAAAAAAAATCTCCAAATCTGTTTGCCTTTCGTAAGAAATGGTTGGTGAGCGAATGCCTAAAGTATTCCGTGTGCAATTTCTATTAGTGTTTAATTACAGGGTGATTGGTGCCAAATGCAGAAGATGAATTTGTAATGTTTCTCAGGACCAAAACCTACCAAACTATGTTTAATAATTGTCCTGTAAGGTGTCTTGGAAGATGTGCATTTATAGTTTAATTTAATTTTCTCAGTCTTTGTTTTGTACTGTAGGTCAATGGATACTTGCAGATCAGACCAGGCTGACGAGCTTGATCCCCCCCGATCAGAGCTCTTAATGTGTGGGTGATTTATTATGTTTGTTGAAGAAGGGGTTCAATTTGTGATTGAATATTGATTCAATATCATCGATGTAAATTTGACTCCTTCTAGCCTCCATACAGCTCACATCGGGGTTTGTATGGAGGCCAAGAGGAGTCAAACAATAAGGCAAAAGAGAAATTATAAAACGTATAATTCCATGGGCGAAAAACAGTAAAGACATAATGCAGCACAACAGTCCAATGATTTTATTACACCAGGCCCGGATCAATTCAAAGTTTAATTCAAAATGCCAATGCCTGATCATCACAAATAAGTTGGCCTGGCCGATACAGCTCTGCGATTGGCTGCCCACCAATTTTGACCAAAGCAACAGCTAGTCATGCGTCTGTTTCTACCTGGTTTATGAAACATGCATTATGAAATTAAATATATTTTTGAAGAAAAAAAAAAGACTTCCTGACACAAAATGTTTGCGTTATTACAAAAAAAAAGAATCCTCATTGTTATTGTTAAAAAAGCAAAATCATATTTGTTGATTTAAATTTGACATCTTTGGGTCTCCATAGATTGGGTTAGATGGCTTTATCCCAGTGATAGTGAGAGCAAAGATTTGTGATGGATAAACACCAGGAGGAGTAAACAATCCCTCAATGTTCCCCTTGACAACTGTTGTGCCTTTCTGCATTTTGTAATGATTTTTCTCTTCTTCTCATTACACATTTGCCCTCCATATCACCCACACAAAATGCTAATATCATTTAAAAAAAAAAACAAGGCATGTTGTCAACCATGTGTCACCACATCTTATCTGCAAGTGTTTCAAAGACCAATCTCACATTCTCTGCTGTTTTGTCGACCTAGCTAAATCTTACAGGTTCAGGTTTTTTTTTTTTTTCCGGCTTGACTTGAATTATTTGTTATGTTTGTTTTCTAAATCAAAGACTAATTCACTCTCCACTGGATTGTACTCTGAACACCTCTGATTGCAAAGACTGATCAATACTTTTCCAAGGTCAAGGTATCCAAATCATGAAATCAACTGAAATACCGCCTAGCTGAGATAAAATACAAACAATGTAGGCTGAGAGTTATGGATATAGGAAGAGAAAATCATTGAGGGAGGGAGAAACATGCTGTTTTCATCACTGTTGTGTTGGATTATCCTGCTGTCGTTGCTCTGGAGAGATTTTTTTTCAGAAGGCCTCGAAGAACATAAATGCAGAGAGAACAATGAATGTCAACATTTAGCAAGAGGAGAAAGTTATGATCGGAGCTGTGCCAATACCTCGAGCCATTTCTGTGATCCAGTGGGATGCCTGCATGATGTGTTCAAGTGCGTCATTACTGTCTTTTGTATTGGCAATAATACAGACCAGAGTTTTCTGTTATCCACCGAGGAATAAAATCTTTACACTTGAAGCCTTGAACCTGCTTTGCTGCGTACTTTTTTTTTTAGCTATATCTGAATTGTGTGTCAATTGTTTCCTCATCACTTTATAATATTGTTTCTGTGTTAATCGCAGCTTTCATTTCCTTTTTTTACAAATACATTTTACACAACATACAAGTTGGCTGCAATAATCTGTTTTACGTTTTATGCCAAACTTAATAATGCTATAAAAGTTAAAGTTGATAAAAGTGAATATTTTGCTTTGAAGTAGTTTATTATTGTCATTCCCAGTCTTTTAAATTAAAGGAAAATGTGTAATTTAAATGTTTAGTTATGATCAAGCTCTTAGTTGGAAGTTACAAATGAATAACTTTTTGTTGCATTTTAAGACGGGAGACATCCTGCAACAAAAAAAAAAAACACATAAATCAACATTTACCGCCACAAAATCTTTAATCTTTTTATTTGTATTCTAAATTTATTTTTATTAAGTTAATATTTGGCTTTATTACAAGTGTATTTTTAAGGTTCCCAGTAAACCCAGTCGGTTCTTGTATGTGAAATATTTCTGATCGTTTGTGGGCCACCCGAGGGTTTTGAGTGTGGTGAAAGTCCGAGGTTTCCCACAGGACCCGGAATGCAGCACAAAAATCCGTTGACTGCCAACTTGGGGGGCGGGGTCCTGTGACGTCAGGGGGTGGAAGAAAACAGCGGAGCAGGAATCAAAACAAGAGACGGACACGCCTTCGCTCTTAAAGGTTATAGCAGCTTATTCCTTATAGCTGCTGCTGTCAAGAGCTTCACACTAACCCGCCTACCGTCCACGAGGAGACCCCCCCCCCCCCAAAAAAAAAAAAAAAAAAACAACAACAACACAAAGAGAAAACACTGCAGGAATGGAGTCCACAGAAATGTCAGACGGCGGTGACAGCAGCCGCTGATAGAGGTCGTAAATAACACTTGACGGCCGCGAATCGCGTAAAATGCCCAACCAGAAGAACAACAAGGGAAAGAAAAGCAAACGCACTAACAGTAGCGGAGATGAGCAGGAAAATGGAGCCTGTGCGGCCCCAACAGGAGGCGCGGCCGCGGCGTCGGCTGCACCCAGAAACGATCGCTCAAGTGGTAAGAGAGGAAACGGACACACAGATGTAGAAGTTTGGTGATGCTGTCTTCCTGCCAGTGGAAGCCCTGTCTTGTCTGTGCGACTGTGACATGCATGCACTGCGACGTTGCCAGTGTCTCTAACCCACCCCCCACTTCTCACGTCTTCTCCACACCTCGCAAAACTTCTATTTAAAAAAAATGCATCAATTAGACGGTCCGCCGAATGTCGGTAAATATACGCCACGCTGGGCGATCACGACTTGAGGCCTCGCATGAATGGAGTGAGGTTTTTTTGGGGGGGTTGGTGGTTTGTGTGTGATCCAGCAAGTAGCTAGTACTCAACTGCACTGAAACAAGGGCTTGTTTTTATTTCTTTGCGCTGATATTGGGCATGTTCGGTTTGTTTTGGTGCGAGGGTTGTAGGCGCAGGAGGCACAGAAGTTGGATTATTATTGAAGCAGGTGCTGCTTGGTGGGTTGAATGGTTGCAGAATTGAAGAGTGGTTGTTGAATTGTCGAAAATAGTCATTAGTCATATTTTTACAGGTTTCAGTAGGACCCGATAGGCAACAGATCCTTAAATTGTCAGATTTGTGAATGGATTTTGGCGGGTGAAAAAGAAGCTCCTCTGCAAAAACGATTTTTGAACTATTAATGTGGCGTTGTTGTCAAATGTAGCCTCTGTGGGGGTCCTAATGAAACAATGCAGCGATCGTTTCAGTGTCATCACGTTCAAATGAGTGATCGGTGGTGTTACATGGCAGTGTGTGTGCTTTTCTGCAGGCCTCAGCTGTCTCTGCCTGACGCGCACCTCAAAGTCCACACAGTTTTTGGATGTGGCCTTCCTCAAAGAGTAGTACTGACACCTCGCCGCTTGTGTGCGCACAGACTTTGAGTTGCTTGAAAAAGTCACCCTGCTTGGCTGCATGTACACTTTCAAAAAAAAAAAAAAAAAAAGTGGGGAAACAAATGCGTTTGAAAAATAGTGGAGGATTAAAAAAAATAGGCGTTGGAGCTAGTGTTCATTTGTGTTTAACATTAGTGATTCAGTTCAGTCTACTTGTTTTATAACTCCAAGGGAGATTGTAGAGTCTGCTTGGGCCCTAAGCAAATGCACTGGGGGCCCCTCCCAACTAGCATTCATCATCTTTCTGTTAAAAAATAATCTGACACCATCGCCAACTTTAAGTGACACATTTAAGTTTTATTGGGGTGCAACAACAGAGTACTGTCAGATGGGACCCCCTTTAGGGAGGTTTTCTACTGTCATTGTAAACTTCTGAGTCACTGCTACATATGGTTTTGAAGTTTGTCAGTCCTCGGTTTGGGGCCCCCCTACTGGTCTGGGGTCCCAAGCAGTTGCCTGCCTCCTTGCCTGTTGACAAGCAGCCCCTCAAAACACATTACACAGAACTTTAATATGTACATTTTATAAACTATTTGTATTCATTTTCCCAACAGCAAGTGTTTTTATTATTATTTTTTAAATAAATAGAATTATTCTATGATTTAATAGTCGACTTAATTAAAAGAAAACAATGAACAACAAAAGGAAACGTTACAGTGTAAGGATTAAGCTTCACAAACATGGCGTTTGAAAAGCCTTTTTACTTGTTTTTAAGCGTAAATCATGAGTCATGAGTCGGCAATTAAGTTTGGATATTGGCACATGTGGGAGGACGTTTACACCAATTCTGAAAATATCTGTGATAGGCTGCACTCAGGCTTAAATCAGCCCATACTGTTGGAGACCAATTTATCTGGCAGGACCTGATTTCAGTTTGTCACAACTTTATGTTCATGCGAAGGATTTTAATTAAGTGAACAACGATCAAGAAAATCAGCACATTGTAGCCCAGAATGAAAAGAAATGTGTATTTTTAAGTCAGCACAGAAACCTCTTTTGCGTGCGCCCAGATTTCTGTCTGAGAGCTGAGAGTGCAGTTGTCTGCTAAGATGATACAAAGGGCTAAAAATGTGAAGAAACATTTATTTTTAATTACTTTGTGGTGACTTTAGAAAGACATAGTGGTTTAAAAAAAAAGAAGCTTTGACAGTGTGTCGGAAAAGGAAAGCGGAAACGACCCCCCCCCCCCCCCCCCCCCATACACCCACAGCGTTTTATCATGAGCTTCCTCTGTTACAGACTGTGAGCCCACATTTGGTTGATTCACATCCAGACTTGACAGTTGGCAGGGTTTGAATAGAGCCGCTCTCAGGCTTCGGTGGCCTGGTTGAATTTCCTAAAACCAATGGCAGCAAGTATACACTGAAATGTCTCTGTAAACATTTTCACCTCAGGTGGTGTTGTCGATGTGTGGTGATGATCTTTGATTCAGACAGTGGATTAAAAAGAACCTTTATCGGCAATTTATGTTTTCATGCAAAAGGGTCAAACATGTGGTCGTTCCAGTGGATGAAATGCAATGATTATCTTCTTGTTATTTAGGAAAGAAAATGAGGATTCTTTGGGTTTAAGACAGTCAGACTTAAAAATAGAAGCAATTTATTCAACATTTTCACACACTCATTTTTACATGTATAGACTATTAATCAGTTTAAAGTGAAAGTTGTCTTTATACAAATGGATATTGATGACAGCAACTGATTCATTTCAAGATCATTTTCTTAATAAGAATCAACATTTTTCACAATTTCTGAGAATTAAAAGTGAAGTCTTTGACTGCTTGTTTAGTTTAATCATCCAACCACAGGAGAAAAGATTGATTGAGGGGGAAAAATGGCAGATTAGTATGAGAATAAAAAGTAGTTTCATTCCTGAGTATTATTATGTTTGGGTTACAATGAGCAGTTTAAAGATGCTTTTTGTTTATTATTAAATCAGCAAAGCGAATAATCAAATCAAGGCTTTCAACGAGGACTCAACAGATTCATCCTCTCTCTTCCCCCCCTCTTGTTTTACTCACCCAGAGGTCCAGTGTGCGACGCCTCTCGGCTGCAGCCTGGGTCGCCCGATCAACCTGGACAAGGACGACTACCAGCGGGTGCTCTGCAACAGTGAGATCTGCCCGTACGGCAACTGGATGCACCTGCAGTGTTTCTACGAGTGGGAGAGCTCCATCCTGGTCCAGTTCAACTGCATCGGCCGGGCGCGCTCCTGGAACGAGAAGCAGTGCCGGCAGAACATGTGGACGAAGAAGGGCTACGACCTGGCCTTCAGGTTCTGCTCGTGCCGCTGCGGCCAGGGCCACCTGAAGAAAGACACCGACTGGTACCAGGTGAAGCGCGCGCACGACGAGCGCAAGAAGAAGCCGTCGGAGAGGAGCATGGGGAGGAACGGGGCCAGCGGAGGAGCGGCGGGGCCAGGGGACGGCTTCTTTGAGGAGCCCAAGAAAAGCAAAACACCGGGAGGAGCAGTGGGAGGAGGTAAACTCCTACACAGAGCTTCTAGTCAGGATTTACCTCGCAGACAATCAGTGGATCGTCAGAACTCCACAGAGAGAGGAGCAGCAGGAGGTGCCTTTTGCCTGGGACCTCCTCAGAAGTCTCCCTGTGGCTCTCCGGGACAGTCTCCTCCAGCGGGCTTCCCTTTCTCCCCCACCGGTCCCCTCGGAATGGGAGGCGGAGCAGCAGCAGCAGCAATGCGAGGTTCCCGTCCGCTGGGGGAGTTCCTCAAATCGGCCGTCCACATGGACCCGCAGAGGAAGCACCTCCTGGTCGGGGGAGCTCTCAGTCGGGGCGGCAGCTGCTCGATGGGCGCCTCGGGGGGTGCATCTCACCTGGACCCCGGGTCTGTTCTCCCCCTGCCTCTCTCCTTCGCCCTCCCGCTCCACCACCGCCTCACCTCCGGCAGCGTGGCCGACGGCACCCACTCCCACCCAGTGCAGTTCCTGAGGAGGCTGGACCTCTCGGAGCTCCTCACCCACATCCCCCGACACAAACTCAACACCTACCATGTCCGCATGGAGGACGACGCCCAGGCAGGCCAGGGAGAAGAGCTGCGCAGGTAAAACTGTGAAATGTTTTTAAGATCTCGAGAAATTGGCAACCCATTCTGGGTCTTTGGTGATCATCAAATTTTAATAAACCAAAGACAAGAACAGAAAAAAGTCAAATGTGCACGACAAAAAGAATAGATTTTTAATGTCTGTCGCATAAGGAAACATCAATTCAAGAATACTGCAAGCCCGATGCTGAGCTGGCTATGCTGCTGTTGGACGGTTTCAAACTGGTAAAACTATTGCCGTGAAAGTAGGCATTATGATCTGTCTCGCAGCTAATGGGAACGCAACAGACCGACGGTGGAATGTACATCCCTGCAGATATTATTCATAAAAGACGCTCTGCTTGTCTAAGAGTGGAAGGCGTTATCAGTATGTGTGCTTTACGACAGTGTAGTTGCGCTCAAAGACCTTCGTTGGGTGCCAAAGCACACCAAACTAAATTCCTCCATACTGTTGCTTTAAAGATCACATGGTATCCTCCTTTTCAACAAGCTTAAATAAGTTCCAGAGGTCCCCAAAACATGTCTGTAAAGTATCAAAAGTCCACTCTCATCCTGTATTTGATCCTATAAAGGCCTCTATTTCAGCCCTGCTCAGAACAGGCTGTTTCTGTGTCTGTAGCTTTAAATGCAAATGAGCTGTGTTTGACCACGCCCCTCTGGATGGGTTTTGGTGGCTTGTGCTTTCTTGCACAAAGCACAATTGTTTAAAGTGAATAGGCAGATTCAGATGGCAGAGCAACACACAGCTGTGGGAGTGTCACCCACCTGGGGGGAGGGGTTACTGCCCCTTGTGATGTCACAAAGGGAAGATCTCCAAACGGCCTGTTTGAGCACACATTTTCTGAAAAGTGGAGCAGGGAAAAGACGGGAGAGGATGGACTTTTCTCATATTTGGGGGGGGGGGGTTTGTAGACAAGCTAGGGCCAAGTCATACCTGCCAAAAGAAAGCAGAATGAGACTTTTTCTTGTTAAATTTCACCACTTACGAATTTACAGGACAAGATCAGCAACGATAAAAAGTACTGCTTTGTTCACAGGGGTCACCAAGACCAACACAAACGGTCCTCACATGAGCTCTACTACAATATGCCTACTGGTGAGGGCTTGTCTCGGCCAAACTCTGAGTCTGCTCTTGTCTTTCTGTAGGTTCATCCTGTCGGCCCTCAGTGCGAGTCAGAGAAACGTGGTGAACTGTGCGCTGTGCCACAGAACGCTGCCCGTGTTCGAGCAGTTTCCTCTGGTGGACGGGACTCTGTTTCTCAGCCCTTCACGCCACGACGAGATTGAGTACGACGTCCCCTGCCACCTTCAAGGTCAGAACTGTTTTTTTGATGATCACAGCGCGAGAGTCGACATTATATCACACTGATGCTACATGTACGGAGTTAACATCGCTGGGAGAGTGCAGAATTTTGATCGATTGGGGGCTTAAGCCGATCCCAGCTGTCATTGGGGAGAAGCGGGGTACAACCTGGTCAATCACAGGGCTGACATAAAGAGACAACCAGCAACACTCACATCTACGCACAGTTTAGAGTCACCAATTAACCTAACTGTGGGAGAAAGTGGGAGTACCTGGAGAGAACCCATCCATCCATGCACAGAGAGAACATGCAAACTCCACACAGAAGGGCACCTGTCCTACGGGGATTTGAACCAGGAACCTCCTCGCTATGAGGCAACAGCGCTGACCACTGCACCACCATGCAGTCCCAAAAAAAAAAAACTATCAAGATCAAATTTACTAGAAATGAAATTAGCAGAAGCTCGGATAAATGTTCAAGACAAGGAAAAAGTGTTTCAGAAAATACTTCTGTCAAATCACAACATGTTTCTTTTAGTTACACAGAGACTTTCTTTGGATTCAAATACGGGTCTGTTGGTTCTTTGTCCTCCGCTTTGGTCTTTGGATCATTTTGGATGTAATGCAATGAAATTAATTCAGACATTAATGGTCCCCAAAATTCATAGAAAACATCAACAAGGCAATCACTCGAGTCGATTGCATTGCGCCTGCTTTTGCTTTTCATACAGACTTTTATTAACCGAAGCATGGTGATACGTCATTGGTCAATACAGTTTTGACTACGAATGTACTACAAACACAAAAACAAGAACATTTCCCATGTTTGAAAATCCAGATTACAGAGTTTTTAATTTTTTTATAGAATCTGTAAATAGAGATTATTGTCAATATGAGCATGTTATCATATTGTTGTGAGCATTTATCCTGAAGCTCCACTAAGACCATGTTGAGCCTCACAGAGCACTTCAATTAAGAGTTTAAAAACAAGATAAATGAGTCAACACATGTGTCATTTGTTTACAGGGTTAATCTGAAAAAATACTGTGATGTGTTATGAGGCTCAGTTGCCTGTGGGGGAAAATGACACATTAGTGTTTTAATTAATTCCAATCAACGGCATGTTATTTTTTTCTCCATTAGATATTGACTATGAAAAAAACTTTTTTTTTTTAACAACGTTAGCTTTGCTTTTGTACAACTTCATCATAAATCCATCAATAAGCCCGGTTGTGTTTGTGCGTGGAGACATGAAAGGTTTCCTGCTGGATACGGCTCTGTCCAACATGAATGAGAATTAGCACAGCGGCTGCATGAAGCTCCTTTGATGTTGTTGCCCACAAGCTTTGATATGTGTATGCTCCTCGATATGCATCAGTGAGAAAGGATAAGTTATTCCCTCTTCATGCTTTTGGGACAGCCTGAATATAAATGTGGGAAAAGGAGAGAAATGGATCTTAAAGGAGACCATGCTGTACGGTTAAAAAAAAGAACATTTGGAACTGTGGATTTTACTTTTGTTTGAGAATAAATGAAAATGTGTGAATATATTTTTTTAGAGCAAAGTCTGCAGATGCATTTTTACAACTCAGGTCCACAAGGGGACACCAGATCGACATGATCGTGAATCTTCTTCACTATATGTCTGACTGTGAATGTGTTCATCTTCACAGACATCGGGATGATAAGCTGACGTGTTATTTTAACTCGGTTACAGTCATGATAGTAAACAGTGACAGTTTTATTAGCTTGCTCCCTGTCCACTAGCTCCGGTCTGATTGGACACAGGGCAATTACTGTAATTTGTTTGTAGCAATCCCACTGATTTTGTCATGCAATAAATGTCATATATTTAATCACAATAATATATGTTCTCTTTTCCCAACAGGCAGGTTAATGCACCTGTACGCCATCTGTGTGGACTGTTTAGAAGGCGTCCACAAGATCGTCTGCATCAAGTGCAAGTCACGCTGGGACGGCAGCTGGCATCAACTGGGCACCATGTACACCTACGATATACTGGCTGCTTCACCCTGCTGCCAGGTAGAAACACTTTGACACTGAGAACTAGTTTAATAAAACGTTATAGTTACTGAAAGGTATTTTTTTTTCTGTCCTGTTATTTGCAAGAATGAGAGCTGTAATCGGAGGGGTGGGGGGGATTTTCTGTTTAGCATCCAGGTTCAATTGTGATTTTGAAGATCCTTGAACAAATTTAGAGACAAATATCTACCCGAGTAGTTATTAGAGAACAAATCAAATCAAGTTTATTTGTATAGCACATTTAAAAACAGCTTCATCTGACCAAAGTGCTTTACAGGCAATGCGTAAAAGCAAGAAATAAAAAGATGAATCTATACATATGCATATATATACACATATATAAACATATATATAACATATATATATGCATATACATATACACATGCAGCATACATACATATCACAAACACATACCTACATGCATACACACAGATACATACCTAAGCTCAATTTATGGGGTCTGTTTCAACTTGTTTTAAATGCCAGGGAAAAGAGGTGAGTTTTGAGTTTTTGATTTGAATGGATTTAAGGAGTTGATTTGTCTGATGGAGGGAGGCAGTTGATTCCACAGACGGGGGCCGGCCACTGAGAAGGCGAGGTCACCTCTGAGTTTTCGTTGAGCTCGAGGGACTAACAAGGAGCGACTGTTCAGAGGACTGAAGTGGGCGTGATGGGGTGTAGGGGGTTACAAGTTCTGTTAAATACGGGGGGGGGGGCTGGACCATGCAGTGACTTAAAAACAAGTAATAGAATTTTTAAAATGGACTCTAAGATCTACAAAAACAGAGCTGGGTGAAAACTTGACTTCAGTTCATCAGGTGGCCAAAAAGGTGTCTGAAATGTAAACACGACGAGGAAAAGACGAGACAGCAGGACAAAATATTTACAATTGACCATTTTACAGGAGTGTCAAATATAAATTAAACGTGAATATTTGTCTGTTTTTGTAAGCTCTTGGCACTTGTAAGAGCCATATAAATATATAGAAAAAGTCAAACTTGTTTTTCATATAAGAGTCATTTTTCTGGTAAGCACGTCCAACAAAGTACTACGCCCAATCTCAGCCTCTCAGCGGCTTTATTTTTTCCCTACACACTATCTTCCATTAACATTTGTTTTCCAATAGTAAATAGTATCATAAAATACTTCATGTGTAATTTATCTTTTCCTCAAGTGGGTTCTCTTGTCCCTTGTCTCATAATCTTTTGATTGAGCATCCTGTTCACTGACCCTCGCCCCCCTCTCCTCCCTGTGTCTCCTCAGGCGCGCCTCAACTGTAAGCACTGCGGGAAGCCGGTGGTGGACGTCCGGGTCGGGATGCAGTATTTCTCAGAGTACAGCAACGTCCAGCAGTGCCCCCACTGTGGCAACCTGGACTATCACTTTGTTAAACCCTTCTCCTCCTACAAAGTACTCGAAGCTTATTGACAAATGCTCCTCGTGCGTGCTAGTTACCGTAAGCTGCTTTTGTTCCATTTTGTTTTCTAACACAATCTAGGAAAATATTTTATTTTGGGGGAAGGTGGGGGGGAGGGGGCTTCAGGTGCTTTTATGTTTCCCAGTTCTCTCTCTTTGGATTTTTGTTTTGTAATGTATAGGAAAAGTATGATTCTAGTTTAAAAAAAAAAGAAAAACAAACAAAAAAAAAAAGTTCCAAGACAGTATCTCTTCTGTTAGAGACAGGTGTTGATAAAAGTGTGGAAGTGACATGTGATGTCCAACCAACACGTTTATCTGTGACGATTGAATGTATCCGTACGCCAAATTTGCTTTTATTTTTTTTATTTTTTACCAAAAAAACATAAAGATGAATCTCGAAATAAAGCAGAGAAAGATAAGCAGTCGAGTTTGTTTTCATTTTATCTAAAAAAAACTGTTTGATAAGAAGCACTGTTCCACCTTTGCTGTTGTGACACAAGGTTATTAATCAGTGGACATGAAGTCTTAATAACTTGATCATACTCTTCCATAAGCTGCTCTGAAGTCTCCAGATAATGAAAAGTAAATCCCCCGTGCTGTGAAGTAAGGACTCAAACATCATCAAACATCTAGTCCTGACGGGTCAGGAAGGGGACGAATCAAATGGTGTTCACTCTTCAAGTATGTGCACACAGCTCAATATCATACATCTGTGTGTGGAGTGACACTTCTTACTTCAACACTCTTTATAGGTCGTATATATTTATTTGTATTTAAAGGCTGCGGTAATGTTAAGTTCAAGGTAAAACCAAAGACTGCGTCATTTGAGAAGTGGACGTAGCCAACATGATGTCACTGTAGGTTTGTGGATTACTGCCGGTGAAACCACACGTTTGCAAAATTTGGCTTTTTTCGGCTGTGGCTGAGTTGGTAGAGTCGTCGGAAGATGGAGGGTTTCGATGCCCAGCTCCTGCAGCAACATGTCAAATGTGTCGTTGGGCAAGGCGCTTAACCCTGAATTGCTCTTGCTGCGTCGGCGGCGGCGGCGTATGAATGTGTATTAATGGGATTAGTAGGTGTGACCTGTGGTGTAAAAAACACTTTGAGTAGTCAGAAGACCATCTTGTTTTAGTTTTTTCTGGAGCCAGAAGTGACCATATTTGGACGGATAGGTTTATAAAAAATAAAAAAAAACTCAAGTGCCATCAGTCGATTAAGTTGAAGTGACACTTTGGTGACAACAAGCAGACACAACTTTCACTCTAGGTGACCAGGCTCTTAACTATGGCTAACTTTACGCCTCAACAGAATTTGAACCAGTGAGTTATATAAAAACGAACGCCCTCTTCAGCTGTCATACATGAGGTGTTGGAGATATAGAGACAAAAACAGTTATTTGGAGCATGATTTAAACCTTTTATTTTATTTCTGTTGTACCGTTTATTTCAATACCGGCCTTCATATGGGGTTTCCTCACTTTTACAGCCAGCCTCAAGTGGCCATTAGAGGAACTGCAGTTGTTGTCACTCTCATATTTGCTGCATTTTTTTTCCCGCCCTGGTTGTTCCTTCTTCGGATGGATACCCATGCTCATGTAATAAATACAAAGACAGCTTAACCTCTTTAAGATTAATGAAAGAACCTTCTTAAAGTCAAGTAGTAAAAGTGTTTGGGGGACAACTCTGTTACTTGACGTAACAGTGAAAGAAAGATGAAGGCCCCAGACGGGAACTTGAAAAGGTTTTGCCTCAGGTTGTCGTTGTGATATGAACTAACTAGCTAACAATAAGCAAACATTTAAAGTACAAGCCTATGAAAAGTAGCTAGTCAGATGTTAAGCTCATGATTGGCTGAGATCTTTTCTATTACAGATGTTCTAACATGAGGCTCCTCTCCTCCAAAAGACCGAGGCAGTCAGTGTAACTCAGGACCGATGGACCTTTCCCTTATTGCTGGATGCATCACTGTGCTTTGTTACATATCCACACAATACACCGTGAGCAGCCGGAGAATGATTTTTAACCAAACTGACACAGATGTCCCAGTATTCACTTAGTTTAAAGTGAAAATGTTTGACTTCCATGAGGTCACTTCTGTCCAGAGTCCTCTGCGTTGTCTACAGGCGCCGCGTTGCTCTGCGTGGCGTTCGGACTCGCGTCGTCAGACTGCAAGGCCGCACCTTTATTTTTCTCAAGTTGGGACAGTTCCTTGGCCGAAGGCGGCCGCAGGGTGCACGTGGCTGCTTGACCGTCCCGTATGGCTTTCGGCTTGGCAACAAACCCCACCAACACCTCCATTTGTCGGAGCATTTGCTCCAGAGTTGCCTCCTGTGGAAACAAAGTCAAACACAAAGTAAATGTCAGCACATTCACTAAAATGGTGAATACTATAGCGTTATATGGCGTTGGTGCAAAATATCGATACAGCAACACATCGGCCATCTTGACTCCTGTGACAAGTCTTTTGAATCACCGGTGCCAAATATTGATCATCTAATAAATTAAGGAGAAAACGCAGCGCTCCTAACAGACTTCTCCTGCCAATTCCTCTCACCGCCATGACTCCTCCCGGTGGCCATGAACGACGGTTATATGAAGGAGGTTAATTGGCCACGGAATGGAAAAAGACAGCCGGATAAAAGGAGAAGAAGAAGACAGCAAGAAAAAAAATGTCAGACAGAGGTGAAAGGAAGTTGAAGCGATGAAGCATGATAAGAGGGGAGAAAACCACATTGCGGTGATTAAAATAGACCCACACTTGACCTTTTAAGGGGTATGTCATATTCCTAAAGCCCCGTTTCCACCGAGCAGTCCGGTTTGGTTCAGTACAGTTCAGTTAAGTGTTCAAGAAGAAGAACAGGGACACAGTAAACAAAGGGTAACCTTTGAGGTTGGATCAGTACCCAAAAAGTAGGACTGTACGGACCCCTTATTTTGGTACCATTCCCAACTTTGGCAGTGGAAACGCCAATAAATGGGTACTGTATGGATCTGAACTGAACCGGACCGCTTGGTGGAAACGGGGCTTTATTAAGTTAATCAGATATCTTGATATATAATTCCACGCTTGTCTGTCAATATAATCAATTACTGCAGAATCTTTGCATCGGGATGTTATCGGCATCAGCATCATATCCTGAGTTTTCTCGCGATTCCCTTACACTGACATTGGACATCGTTCTCCTCTCTCATCACCGGACCCCTCTCTCTCTCTCTCTCTCTCTCTAATAAAAAGGTGAAACGAAACACGACCACAGGTTGTCTGCGAGTATTCACGTGTCGGTCCGCCCGTCCCTCACCATGTCGCCTGCAGGCTGCCCTCGTCCCGACCGCAGAGTGATTCGAACGTGGTGCTTCTTCTCCAGCATGCCCTCCGCCTGCTTCAGCTTGGTGGTGAGGTCGTGGGCCGCGATGCCGGAGGAGAAGGTGAGCTCTTTCACCTGCACAGGGGCTGCGGAGAACAGAAAGAGTCAAGCGCAATTTTTAAAAAACGAGTGTGTAAAAAAAACCTTGTGTATACTGTATTTAGTTTTTGATAGATAAGTGTTTAAACAGCTCCTGATGTGGAGCCTCTATCACAAGAATAAAGTCAACCTGCTGCCCAAAGGTTACTAAAGAAGTGGAGCAGTTTCATGGGAAATCAGTCTTGTGTGTCTTTTGTATAGAACACAAATAACAGTGTAATTAATTACTTAACTGTTTATTTGAATCAGGGACAGTGTACAAAAAAAAACATTAGTCTCAGAAGAGAAGAGATGCTTCGTACCAGATTTAGCTAGCTAGCTAATTTCCATCTGTTGTCCCTGTGCAGGTGATGGCAACAGCAAAATACAAATCACACACACACACACACACACACACACACACACACACACACACACACACAAACAAACAAACAAAGACATAGAACAATTTACAGATATTAAAACATTATGTACAAGTTTCCCTGAGAGATCTAAAAGGTTGTCGAGATGGAACATTAATGCTGACGAGACTGGTTCCTTAAAATCCATTTTTTGACTTCCCGGGTGAAAGTGCAGAAGTTTGTGCTAAGTTTAAGACTAGTTGGAAGACTATTCCATTCTTTAACATTCTTTCACTGTCAACTCAAGCAGCATCACTCAGCTTTACTTATTATGAACTAAGACCAAACACAAGCTCTGAACCGTGCAACTACAGATCTTCTGCTTCGAGAGAGAGGGACAAGATGACACTTTTTTTTTTAATATGCACTCCTCAATTGTCTTGATTCTTTGAGGGTAACGTTACAGCATGAATCGTCAAAAGTTTACGGCATTTCAAATATTTTTCAAAGCCCCAAAAGACGTAACCTTCCTTGATCGCTTGACTGAGGGCTTTTTATGCCTTTAGTTGATAAGACGGTGATCAGAGTAGGATATCAGGAAGAGAGATTTGGGAGAGATTTTGGAAGGAAGCTGCAGGTTGGACTCGAAAAAACCGTCGCTGTCCGCCTGAAGCGACTGCAGCCTCTGTGAACACGGGGCACGACCTAACCGTTAAGCCATCAGGCGGGCCCAACTTCCGTGTTTTAACAGGAAAAAAAGAAAACGAGCGAAATCCCTTACGGTGTTTCCACACATACACAAATCTTTTCCCACATTTTAAGCGGCGAGTTGCACGTGTGAACTCAAACGGGCCACGTTTTTCACGCGTGGCATTTTCCCTGCCAGCCCCCCCCCCCCCCGAGTAATATGTCCCGCATGAAGTCGGGGGTAAGAGGACGTGAGAACGCAGCAGGAAACAATCAAGGTCAAGAAATTCACCACCGATGGCGTTTATATCGAGCGACCGGTTCAATCTTCATGCACATAATGAAGCTGCTTCGAATCCTCTTTTCTGCTCGCCATCTTGTTCTTTTTGCACTCTCTCGTTCGTACTGTGAATGCATCTCATTCGACTGACACGAAGGCCGAAACTGTCCCCACAGCGCTGGACTCCGCTGCCTCGTCTGTCATCTCGGTTGTGTGTAAACATTACAGACTTCCGCGGCGTTTCATTTGCTAGACGTTTCAGGGGTGCATGCGTGAAAAGCGGCTGATGCTCCAACGTCATCTTGTGACCTCACCGTCACAGGTCGGGAACGGCTGTTTGAAACAAACGCGTGAAGAGGGAGAGAGGCCCCACAAACCTGCTTTTGCTTTCTGTTTCTCCCGCAGTTTCAGCTGCTCTTCGTGGATCTGTTTGCCGCTCATCAGCTTGTAAACGGGAGGATCTTTGTTCTCGCTGAGCAGCACCAGCTTGAGGCCCTGCACGTCCATTATTTTAATCACGTTTGCCCGGTGCATGGTGCCCAGATTCTCGCCCGTCTCGCTTATCACCTGTATCTCCCGCTGAGGGATCTTGCGCCCGACCGAGGTCACGGTGGCACTCGCTCTCGGATTCTGCTTTTTTTTTTTTTGCGCGCCGGGAGTCTGATCTGTGTCGTCCACGGCGGTGGAGAACGGAGAACATCTCCGCGAAGAGGCAGTGACGTTATATCTTCCGCCGCATATTGTAAATCCTGACGCTGGGGTCCTGTAGGCAGGGTGTTGGCCACACACAGCTCTCAGTGTGCGGCTCAGCAACCACCTCACACAACCTGCAGACATGTCCTGCAGAAGAAGAAAAAAAAGAGAGAGGGGACACAGAGGGGGACATCGTTTAACTCCACTCCACTAAAATTCACTTTGTTCATACAGCATATGTGATTCAAACATGCTGCACAAAGAGCTTGATTTAATATTAACAAAGAAACAGATGGGGAAAAAAAGAACAACATTCTGCAAGACTAAAAAATTACAGCAACAATGAGTGTTAACAAAAAGAAAAACAAAACATTATTTAAGGTAAATTAAGACAAAATAGACACACTTGACTCTTTTATCCTGAAAACATCTGGCTGACTAAAACATCCGCAATGCAGATTATTGAACATAATCAAAAACCAGACATGTTTGACTGAAGCTTTTTGCGTGTGAGAAAGTTTACCATCAATGAATATTATTAGCGTTGTGTGTTAAGTTTAATGGGAGCAGTGTGAGTTGGGCACTGCTAGTTGTTGTATGAAAAAAATTCATTATTTTGATTACTTGAATTGTACTCGGAAAGTATTGATTATTCATCCTGGCATCATTGGCAGCACCTCCTTAGAATCAGAAAAACACACAATGCTTTGACAGCCAGTTGTTTTTGTTGCCAGTTTCTCCTGCAGCTCTGCAGGCCAGACTCCACTAAAACATCTGCTAATTTAAAGTGTATTACAGCTTTCTTGTCACTGCACACACTCGATGTATCGAAGTAAGTATTTTCCTCAACAGTTCAGGATCCACTGTGTCATTCGGGATACAACACACTAACTTCTGTGCTGACTTCTTGAAGCATTAAATTCAGTAAAGCTGTGTGTGGCTGTCCTTACAAACGTGTGCAGAGCAGTTTGAGGAGGAATTTACCACGACTGTGAAAGCTGTATTGCATCATGAAGTTAATCAATAAATGTGCCGACCTGACCAGCAAACCTTCCTCATCGATGGCATTGTTTCAGTAAGAGCATCATGATTCACTGAATGTGTATTTTACATGTCAACACTTTATTGGTGTAAATTAGATAGGGGTCTGGAGTTGTCAACTTTAGTATGGTGACGCAACATCAATTCAATTCTGCTTCAATTGCGTGGTCATGGATACAAATGCAACTTGAATTTAAAACATGTCTGAGCAATTCTTACATTGTACAAGTTGTCCTAGAAATAAAAGCTTATTCTGACATTGCAGACACAGTGAGTTTCTGTGTTACAGACAGTAATGAAGGCACAGGAGGCTAAATTAAAAATGAGCGCAACTCGCCTGTTAGTCAACTTTGATTTTAAGCTGTTTACTCACTTTACTTCAATGTCGTGAAATCATGTTCTCTCTGTTGTTGCAGGGTGACTGCTGTGTGTCTCCTTCTTCTTCTTCTTCTTCCGTCCTATTCTTCTTCGTTTAAACTGGGTGAGAATTGACGCGACTTAATCACGATGCTGCCCCCTGCTGGACACTGCAGGAAAAGCATGTCGATAGCGACGGCGAGGCTGTGGTTCTCAACAGTAATATTTACAGTCTATGTCTATTTAATTTCTCAATTGATCTAACCTCAGTAGGACCGACCTATGGGACCGACCCACAACCAAATCAGATTTATTTAGGCTTGTGAAAAAAAGTGCAGATGAACCTCAGGCGGTACAGAACCTAAAAGGACAAAGTACAGGGGGGGGGGGGACATGTTTAAAAACCGCTTCTAGACTTTTTGACAATATTGTTTCCAGGGACACATTCGCAGAGCACTGAAAATGATTACAGTCCACCACCCACTTTTGGGACCCTAAGAACCATTGTGATAAAGAGTTGGTTTAACCACATGGTATTCTTATTCGACCCAAATAATCTCACTTTTCAGGTGGTTCATATTTCTAAATGAAAACAATACATATTTTTTAAGAATATTTCTGTAACCTGCAGGTCCGTATCAGGACTTATCCGCTGACACTCGGGTTCCTGACTCATGTCCCTACAGACTGAGCAACTGCCTACCCAAATGAAGATAATAATTCATCTTGTTAAACACTTTCAGTAGCAACAATTATCTCTAAATACTGAAATATAATAAATACATCAATAACAATTATTACACATGAGCCTTCTCTGTAATATAAGCCAATGTTTTTGAGTTAGTTTTCCCTAAAGCGCATCGTGTTTCATTCCAAAAAGCTGGTTTACATATTGATTTACATCTTTTAACCCAAACAAATTATTCTTTTTTTGCACATAACAACCACCATTCATTCCAGCACACGTTCATCCGAACATAGCGTGAGTTTACTTGTTTATTTGATTTTTATTTTGCATAGCAGACCGAACATCTGTGTTCTGTGTTCATCTTATGAGAACTTTAAGGGCTTAAGAATTTGCAAATCAAAATATGATGCGAGCAGCTATATGCAAAGTCTGACAGTTTCATAGAAGGATGAAGAAGGTTCATTATCTCTTGGTTCATTATCTCTGCTGCTCAGAGCTGTGGTGTTACTGTTACCAGTGAAGAGAAGGGTTATTTTTGCCTGATAATCCTTTACAGGAGTTTTTACTTAAAATTGTTGTGTCATCCTGACTGAGACTTAATGCCATCGACCCAACATGAAATGGTTGGCTCTGGTTGTTGCTGCTCTTTTGTGGATCTGTAAGTAAACACTCTTCAAGAAGAAAAAAAATCTATGGAGCTTAAAATTACATTTTTCTTCAGAAAACAAGAAACTGTTTTGTGTGACATTTTCTTTTTTAATATATTTCAGCCCCAGGAGAGAGCAAATGCAAACTGAGCAATTGTTTGAAAATGGGAAACAAAGCGTATGTTGTTTCTGACAATTGCAACGACGTCATCAAAGTTATACCCAAATGGGAGAAAAGTGAGTGAAAACTATCTAAAAAAACAACAAATTTTGTACTATTAATTTATCACAAAGTTCTCATGTCTCTGTATCCCCTTACATATTTAAACAGTAAGAATCTTATTGGTATTATTACAAAATATGTGCTCTATAATTTCAAGGTTGTAATCACAGGAATAAGCTAACAATTATTGCTTCAGATGATTGATTTTTTAGACCATACTTTTTAAGAATGTAGGATTTTGTTTCAAGCATCATCTGACCAACCCTTGGTGTACCTGTGTCTCAGTGCATGCTGGGATTGAGGCTCTTTATAGCCTCATAAACCAATAAAATTATCCGGTCAAATCCACTGTGAACAACTTGAACTTTACATAATCCAAATGTATTCTTTATTTTTCTCAAACTACAATTGCCCTTTGTAAGTATTCAACCCCTTGAAATGTCTTAAATGCTGTTGTGTTGATAGTCGTTCTTTTGATCTGTTGGGGGGTAATATCATTTTTCTTTAATTATTCGCAAAGAAAATTGAGAAATGTTTCTGCTACGAAACCAAAAAAATCAGTTGCAGCCTTCAGCATTCATGTTCACTTGTGCATCCAATAAGTGCATTTCAATTCAAAATTATTATGCAATATGATGTGAGCACTGTGTGAAGGTTGGTATACTTTCACAAGTCACAGTAGTTGTTACATTGTTGTTTGTAAGTAATTCTGCATTAAACAAAAACTGCTGCAGAAATATGCAAAATATATCAAATTGTATGACATTGACAGATGAACCCTAAAACACAACCTGCAAGTAAGTACAATATTTGAACACAATAAACTAGATTTGTTTTACATGGATACATCGCAGCAACATAAGAGTTGAATGATTTTGCTGTTTTGATCAAACAGAAAGGTGCAATCGAAAGTGGCCTCAAATAGAGACAGAGAACGATGCTTCCCTATTACTCAGTAAGAAATGGCACGTCAAGCGGAATCTTTCTCTCACTGTCCTGCTGGGGGAGAATTGCTGTAGAGAACTGGCCAGCAAAGGTGCTTTTACAACACTGTGTTTCAAATTCTTCATATATATATCTGTTTGCACATTTCAAACATTATGTTTGCTTGTTTTTGTAAATGTGTTTTGGGTGGACAGGCCCTTTAAAATATTTCAAAAAAGTTCTTCTTTAATAACATAAATATAAAATATACATACACAAAAGTTTTGTATTTGCTGATGTGGATTTCTCTTGCAATCCAGAGCGGCTGTGCTTCTTAACACCAGGTAAGACAATTTCTTTCATAATAAAACAAAATGACAAAACAAAATGAAAACAATGTAGTCTTTAATCCACTTACAAAATATTTATATTTCCAACAAATAGGCCTAAGTCTACTATTCTTCATTTTTTTCAAAATTTACTTTCATTACACTCTAAAATTTAGAGTTCACAGAAATTGTTTAAATATTGTAGCTTTTGACATGTGTTGTGCCTTGAGCTCTGTCGCAAAAGACTTACATTTCTTCTTTTTCTCTGAATCTTTACATAGATCCATCACCAGAAAGTTGCGAGGTTAAATCTGTACAAACAGACAAGGTTTGTAAGGGAGCATCATTCGATGAAAAAGTCTGCAACAAAAAAGGTTAGTTTCCTCCATACCCAAATAATAAACGTATGAATGTTGCTTCTGCAGCTCTACAAACGTCAACCAGCTCTGTGTGTGACTTTTATTCTCAAAGACCAGCATGTTAGCTTAAAGGGGCTCTACTGGCAGACATAAATATATTTGTTAGGAGTTGTTTTTTGTTAGTATAAAATAACCTGGGGAAAAAAGAATGTGCTTCTGTTAGCTTAAAAGGGGGGAAACAAACACCACAGTGAGCTTCCATGAATAACACTGTCAGTGTTGTTCCAATTGTCCAATTGTTCCAAAAGTAATTTACCTGCAATTTCACAAAAAACACTTTGTTTATGAACTGATATCTTTGAGCACAGGGTAAAATGTCTCTGCCTTTCTTCTCCCATCAAAGCTGATCGTTTGCTCTTACTGACATTGTTCCCTTTTTTCTAGATCCTTGCTTGTGTTGTACTTACTCTCTGATATACGTCGCTTTGGATAAAAGCGTCTGCTAAGTGAATTGTAGAATTGTAATCGCTTTATCAACCCTCAGTAAGAAAATTGGCAATCACACTGAGAAGTTGCAACTTGCCTTTACAACACTAAAAGACAATATTGAAACCATTAAAAAAAGCAACATTATTCAATTAAAGGCTTTATATGCGATTTTTCACACTTAAATATAATAGAAATCAAGTATATCCTCTGAAAATAACTCTGTGAGTCATGACTCTCCACAATGAGTGTGACACCAGAGTCCCACTGTCTGTGATGCTTTCCGAGTTTTCCGAGTCCTATCTTCAGTTTGTTTACATCGCCTTGACTGCAGATGCAGTGCGAATTGTTTTGGTTTCATGCTGGTGCTCAAGGGCGACATCTGCTGGAGCAAAAAATCGTATCGTAAAAAAGACATATTATACCCCTTTTAAAACAGTCTCTTGTGGTCTGAATGAAACATCTGTGCTGTGCTTTGGTCAAAATATAACATGAATCAAGCACCAGATGAGGATTGTGACCCTGTATAAACCAGGTCTCTCAGAACGCTCCGTTTTGGTGTGTGTGTCTCTTTAAATGCAATGAGCCTCCCCCTGAGTTTTCCCCGTAGTCTTTAGTTAGAATAAAAATGCCGGATCCGTGCAAAAGTTTTGCTCTAGGCTGGGGGTGGAGTCCATGGGTGGAGATATCAGGGAGGGGAGGGTATTTTTGTTTTACAACAATCCCACTGTGATGTCACAAGGAGAGCAAATTTGAAACGGAGCATTTTTCTCTGTGTTGTAAGACTTATGCAGACCACAAACAAAGGACTGGATGGGTTTATTTCACATTTTGTGGGTCGGTAGACACTCAGGTTACCCAAATATGCATGTCCCCTTTAAACATTATTGCACTTGGCTCATATTGTTATTTGCAATGTCTGTCAATGTCTGTCAACATATCAGAAGGGTTACACAAAGATCTTGAATCAGCCGTACATTGTCCGTTTAAAGACACCAGACTCCATTGACAAAAACAGTCATTTCACCTGCATAATACTGAAGTTACTAGTATAGCTGCCTCTGTCTGGTAAATGGAGGGTTGGAGATGAAAGTGGTAATCACAAACTTCACCACTACAGCTTAATAATTATACAAGTTGCCCTTTTTTCCTTACATATAACGGTATATATTACATAATGATGTTTATACTGAAAGTACAGAGAATTTATAAAAAGAAAAAAAAAAGTGGAAAGGTTACATTTATAGAAGTCACATTTTTCTAAAGTTGTTAAAAAACACTAAAGCTACAGATAAAACAAGATGTCTCCTCACAGGTCGACAGGACAAGTACATCGTCAACATAACAGGGACAAGTGCAACCTGTGTCAACTGTAATAAACCAGTGAAACATCCAGAAAAGGCATACAGTTGTGATGAACTCAGAAATAAAGGTGTATCAATTAACGTAACACGAGGAGAAGATCTGGACCCTGTTCAAGCTAGGTAAGACATGCTACATTCATTAATTAGAGAGAAAAATGTTAGTTGTTCATTGTCTCTGATAAACTAATGAAATAAACTAAACTGAACTTAAACAAACACTTCTCAATGCTTTGAAAACGCTGTAGGCTTACTGCTAATAAATGGACGTTAATATCTGAACAGCTTAACACTGGGGCACTCGTAAGCTCTCTCTGATAGAGTAAAGTTTCAGTTTGATTCTCTCTGATGGAGTAAAGTTTCAGTTTGATTCTCTCTGATAGAGTAAAGTTTCAATTTGATTCTCTCTGATAGAGTAAAGTTTCAATTTGATTCTCTCTGATAGAGTAAAGTTTCAGTTTGATTCTCTCTGATGGAGTAAAGTTTCAGTTTGATTCTCTCTGATAGAGTAAAGTTTCAATTTGATTCTCTCTGATAGAGTAAAGTTTCAATTTGATTCTCTCTGATAGAGTAAAGTTTCAATTTGATTCTCTCTGATAGAGTAAAGTTTCAGTTTGATTCTCTCTGATAGAGTAAAGTTTCAGTTTGATTCTCTCTGATGGAGTAAAGTTTCAGTTTGATTCTCTCTGATAGAGTAAAGTTTCAATTTGATTCTCTCTGATGGAGTAAAGTTTCAGTTTTGATTCTCGTAAGTAGTGAAGTGTCTTAGTGCATTGTCCCAAGTGGTACTTGTCATCTAATACATGTACGTTGTTAAGAGACAAAGTTCAACACATCATACTCTAAAAACCACAAATGATGGAGGGACCAAATCACCACAAAATGCCTCCTGCTAGCTCAAAACACACGATTTCAGCATGACAAAGGATTATATTTAAGGTGTATTGGTGTGGATTTCCTTGTTGTTGATATGTTTGATGATGAAGAAATTCGCCGTTGAGACTGACTTGCTTTCAAAGAGTATAATTTTTATTAACAGGCAGCATCTCCAGGCTCGCCATGGTTCGAAGTGGGAGAGACCCAGCCAAAAATGATCTCCCCCGAACATACAGAGACAATCGCCTATATGCACCCAAAATATCTGCTTTTCGTCATGGGTCATAAAAAACATCATGTAACACATCCATATTTGGCAATTCCCTTACACAACACCTTAAAGTAAACATTCAACTTGAGGGGACTCCTAAATGTCCTTCAGATACAAATTCTCTCCAGATGTATACGTTATAAACTTAAAGGAGCAGTATATTCTCTCTGTCCTAGTTACGTCAGACACTTCAGTATTCACACAATATTGCTGGCATTTCTGATATGAATGTATTTGAAACAGGAACAATGTTCAAGGCTATTCTGAAATAATAACTGTATGTTTATATTCAAGCTTTGACTTGAAAAACTTGTCGGTAAAATCTTTTTAAATTAAAGTAGACTATTACAAATGTGCATACATAAAAGTCTATCTCATCTACATCAACAGTAACGTCATGAAGAAAATGGGACAACTGACCACCTCTATCAATACATCTTCAGCAGCACTGAATATGGGAGAAGGAGTCACAGGGATCATAGTGAGAGAAACTGAT